>NC_050521.1:28988479-28992497 GCF_002922805.2 Oryzias melastigma | reverse complement strand
TCATGAACACCCCCAGGTTGCAGTGTTTCTTCATCCCATCGTTTTCAAGATTCTCTGTAAACATCCTTCTAAAACTTTACGACTGCGCAAAAACTTAATGACTGCGTGAGAACTTCCATACTGCGAGAGAACTTCACGACTGCGAGAGAACTTCACGTCTGCCCAGCAACTTCACGACTGCGAGAGAACTTCACATCTGCCCAGCAACTTCACGACTGCGAGAGAACTTCCCGACTGCCCAGCAACTTCACGACTGCGAGAGAACTTCCCGACTGCCCAGCAACTTCACGACTGCCCAGCAACTTCCCGACTGCGAGAGAACTTCCCGACTGCCCGAGAACTTCACGACTTTGCAAAACTTAATGACAGCGCGAGAACTTCACGACTGCGCAGCAGCTTTATGACTGCGCAGCAGCTTCATGGCTGCAGCCGGGGAACAAACTGGCCACTAATAGAGGCAAAAACTCTGATTAGTGTCGGAGGTTTTCTGGCTGGGGAGGGACGGCCCCTCCTGCATGTAAATGCATGAGGCTGACTGGAACCATCAGGACAATAATGGCCAGCGTGTTTTACATGCAGTCAATGAGGCAGTAAACTGCTTTGGATTTGTCTTCCAGCTGGTGAGCAGAAAAACACCGGCGGAGGGATGTTCTCCACTCAGAAGTTCTACCAGAACCGACCCAAACATGGATGTGAGAATCCAAGCAGACCGTCCTCTGAAGTCTGGGGTTGAAAACCGCCGTTGCCTCAGAGTTTCTGGATGGTTTCCTCCTCTCCTTCATTACTGTCAGTAAAATCAGGACGTCAGGACGGTCGTCTCCAGAGCGGCGCTGTTGGTTAAAGCTCAGGATTGATTGGCTGTCGTTCCACAACTTGACTCTAGCTCATCCGTGGACCGGTGGAGAAGCTCCGACTGTGCCAGCAGTTTAAAGAGTGCAGGATTCTGGGAAAACATGGCTGCAGGGCGTGACTCCCCCCACATTTAAGGCCTTTCAGTTCTTGTTTGTTTCACAAATGAGTCTGTTTGTTGGTTTTACGCAGTCATCAGATGATTTCCTTACTGACCAAAAACAAGGACAGGATTCACTTTAAATAATGGGGAGGGGGACAAATGGAACCAAAGGGGGCGGAGCCAGTGAGACAGGATCTGAATGTCAAAGGGATTCTACTTTAATTCTAAAGATAAAATCTTCATTTGTTGTTTTGTTCTTCATAAACTGCTCACATCGAATAAAACAATCCAGAAACTTGGATTTCATCCTTTCATTGCCGCGTTTTTCCTTTTTTCTGGGGTCTCGCTGTTCCGGATGTTATAGATCCAAACCTTCCCATCAAACAGCTGAGGTCTGCAGCGGCGCCGGCAAGATCAGGTGAGAGCTGGTCTCTGAGCAGACGGAGGCGGGGTCCTGCAGTGATCCAGTCAGAACTCTTCCTGATGGTTGTTGGACGGAGGTGAGTCTGGATCTGCTGCAGGAGTTTCAGGCGTGACCGGCCTGTTTCCCTCCAAACGTTATTCCTGTGAGTCTAAACCTTTAGCCCTGGCTTTGCTCCAGGATGTGTTTCAGTCAAATTTCTTGATCCTGAGATTTTCCTCTGGCTCTAAAAGGCTTTAAATGTGTTTTTGAGGACATTCACATCAGATTTTCGTGTGTTTTTTCCTTCAGTTGACGTCTGCGCATCAGAAGTCAAACAGAAATATGAGGAATGAGGCGTAAACGTCTGTTTTTTCCTTGTGTCTCACGTGCAGCGCAGGGCGCAGCTTCAAACCCTGCAGTCATTTTGCAGGCGGTGGAAGCTGCGAGGACAACAATCAGTTTTCCTCTAACACAGTTTAATAATAGTTCACATTTGGTGAGAACTGCAGTCTCAGAAGGAAACAAAAACTGACTGGGCTGTTGGTACGGAAACCTCTTGCCAGCACAAGACAGTCGGTGTGAGTTTAAAGCGTTGGACTAAAAGTTGTAATCATAAGCATATGCACCACAATCTGTTCTGTTATTTATTGGTGCGCTAATCACCGAGCACAGAAACATTTCTCTCCCTCCTCTCTGCCGGCACCCGAGCTCAGACGGATCTGGAACGATTTCACAAGTAATAATTCATAGGCTAATCTCACTCCATGACTCTAATTAACGCATCATTAAAAGCATAATTCAGATAATTATAATTTCTCACTTTTTAAATGAGAGCCGGGGAAGAAGGGGAAGGGTGTCTGAGGAGCCAATTTAGTGAGTGAAACAGATCCTGAGGCAGCGCCGAGCGGGTGGGTGGCGAGACGAAGCGCCGCGTGAAAACCAGGAAGTGGGAGAGAGAGAGATGGCGGGTCACGAGCCGCGCCGCCATGGGGATGAAGACATCGCGGTTCAGGGGGTCCTGCGGTCTTTGAGACGTTCCTGAGCTCCCAGGAAACCGCCGTCACCTCATCCGCTGTGGAACACAGAGAACCTGAAGACGGCCCAGACGGTGTTAACGTGACTCTCTGCTGACCGTATATCTATGGGCGTGCTGCGGGCGACAGGAACACGTATACAGCATGTGAGGGTCAGTAAGGGGTCAGTGGGTGAGTCTTTCATGTTTCAATCCCCCAAATCCTGAAAACTGAAGAAGGATCCCGTTAGTGCTGTTCATGTGACACGTGCACGCTCCTCACTGCAGCCTGACTGTTTGGAGTTTCTGTGGACGTCCTACAGGAACTTACAGATCACGTGCACACCCGGTGCATGCAGGATTGGTGTTGGTGTTGGATTACTCTGAATTCTAGATGTCCTGCTCGTGGTTCCCTCCATCGTGCTAAACTCCGCCCTTTGACCCAGAGGTTCTGCTGCTGGACTGACGCGGCTCCTCCCCTTCAGGGGCGGAGCCTATAGAGCACCACCGATCAACCTTATCTGTGACATGCCAATGAGCACCAGAGACGTGGCGTGTGATGTCATCAGGAGGCGGGGCTGGGCCCGGCATATGCTCCCGTTTCTTGGCGAGTGTCCAAATCAATTATCTCACCTCCCAGCACACCTCGGCTCCGAGCGCAGACGTGTGAAGGAGGGAAGAGATCCCAGAGTCTGCTGAATGTGCAGCTGCAGCTATTTAGGAGTTTCTGTTCAGAAGTGTGAAAATCTGCTGAAAACCTCCAGCCATCCAACCTGGAGGGGCTCCTGCACGAGGAGCGACCTCTGACCTCTAATGGGGTGAAAGCAGGAGCTCCATCAGACAAACATGTGTCTGAGTGATGGAGCTCCACCAGAACATCAGTCTGGAGCTTCAGAGTCTCATCTGCTGCTGTTCTGCTGCAGTGCAAGCAGAACGATAGAACAAGGTCCTGGTGGACTCCTCAGAACCGGGTTGTCAGGAGCGCCTGAGACCTTCTGAACCAGAGCCTGTCATCCGTACAGTAATTCAGTCAGACAGATCAGAGAAGATATGATGAGATGGAGCCGAGCAGATCCTCAAAATCTGGAGGATCTGGACCCCCTCGACACCCCCCACTTCTCTCCTGCTTTAGAAGTCGGTGTGGTCACTAGCTCGGACTGCAGACAAGTCAGCATCCTGCTTCTACTTACCCACGATGCTTCAGCAAAACCATCCAAGCTAGAAGAAACCATCTGGAAAATGGATCCTTCAGGATACAACCGGACCTCCAGCTCAAAGGTTAATGCTCACGGTGGGCTCTGCTTATACCAGAACCTGGAGAATCATCGGACCGACAGAACCTCCACCAGCTCCAAGACCAGAACTTTGGATCACAAGATCATGAAGTCATGAAGAGGACTTTAGCATCCTCACTCGGTACGGTTAGTCAGACCTTAAATGTGGAAAATAAATCAAAAACAGCTGATTAAGTTCTTTTATGTTTAATTTGAATATTTTAGATTTTAAGTTTTTACATCAGAATTATTCAAATTTAGCTAGAATTGCTTTTGTTAGCTTGTCATTTAGCAGAACTCTTCTGTAGTTTGGGTCTGCTGTCTGAGATTCTATTCTATTCTATTCTATTCTATTCTATTCTATTCTATTCTATTCT
>NC_050521.1:28987824-28988404 GCF_002922805.2 Oryzias melastigma | reverse complement strand
CTCCATTCCATTCCATTCTATTCTATTCTATTCTATTCTATTCTATTCTATTCTATTCTACTCTACTCTACTCTACTCTATTCTATTCTATTCTATTCTATTCTGTTCTATCCTTGTCATTAGCATCTTCTCTATTAGTGTTTTTTGTAGCATCTGGGGGTTTTTAACCTTTAATCCTGAGATGTTCTGCTGTCAGAACTCTTTGAAGTAGCAGAACTATTTATTTGTTTACACATCAACGTAATTCCAACACAAAGTTCTGAGCGTAAGACGGGATTCTTTGCTTCAGAACCAGATTCAATGACGTAAACATTTAAAGAGTTACAGAAATCCAAGAAACGAGTTCAGCAACGTATCATCAACAAGCAGTAACAGTGTGGCTGGTAACTAGTACTGCTATTGAAGTGTAACTAGTACTGCTATTGAAGTGTAACTAGTACTGTTATTGAAGTGTAACTAGTACTGTTATTCAAATGTATCTAGTAACTAGTACTGTTATTGAAGTGTAACTAGTACTGTTATTCAAATGTATCTAGTAACTAGTACTGCTGTTGAAGTGTAACTAGTACTGCTATTGAAG
>NC_050521.1:28983484-28987212 GCF_002922805.2 Oryzias melastigma | reverse complement strand
TTCCAACACAAAGTTCTGAGCGTAAGACGGGATTCTTTGCTTCAGAACCAGATTCAATGACGTAAACATTTAAAGAGTTACAGAAATCCAAGAAACGTTCAGCAACGTATCATCAACAAGCAGTAACAGTGTGGCTGGTAACTAGTACTGCTATTGAAGTGTAACTAGTACTGCTATTGAAGTGTAACTAGTACTGTTATTGAAGTGTAACTAGTACTGTTATTTAACTATAGCTAGTAAATAGTACTGCTTTCAAAGTATATCTAGTAACTAGTACTGCTATTGAAGTGTAACTAGTACTGCTATTAAAGTATATCTAGTAACTAGTACTGTTATTGAAGTGTAACTAGTAACTAGTACTGCTATTAGAATATTAGTAGAACATAACGGGTTAACAGATGTTCCTGTGCTGACCAGCCTTTGAATCGGAATCTTCACAGATCTCATGTCTTCTGCAGAGAACATCTGATCGATCCCACATGCTCCAGAACGTTCTCAGCATATTTGAAATCCACGTCTTTCCCTCCAAACGCTGATGTTGATCCAGACTGTAAGAATCGGCTGTAAAAACAGTTGATCTGAAGTTGGTTTCTGCGTTCCGCCGTGATCAGGAGCCGCCGTGGTGAGGGTGTCGGAGACCACCAGCCGTCCTCATTAGGAGCTCTGGATTGTTTGTGCCTTCTCACCTGTCTGAGATCTGGAGGTGTCAGCTCCGCTGCCTCAGGTGTGGGGATGATGTCACCTTCCCTCCTTCCCCCTACACATCAGAAAACCTCGCCACCGCCACACGCTGTGATTCGCACTCGCTTCCTGCTCTACCTGCAGCTCAGAAAAAGATGGAGGAACTTCACACCCAGACTGAGACGCCGCTTTCTGGCACTTATTGTTTAGTTTAACAGCAGTAATTGGAGGATTTCTTATTAAAACGAGGCTGAGTAACGAGGAAGATTCCATCAAAGAGAATCTGCTTTGATACAACAGAACGATTAGACAGAATTAACAGCTAATAAACAGGATTTATCACCTGACAGAGTGGAACCAATTCAGCTCCAGAAAAACTATTTACAATCATTTTCATTTAAATACAACAATTATTGCTTTTTGAACGAATGACTAGAAAACAAGAAAGCATGAAAAGAATGAAACGGTCGACAGGATGCAGCTGAAGCCAGCTGTTAAAGGGTTAAACATGGACGTTTGCCCTGTTTGCTGCCATACGCCGTGGCCCATGGGTACAGCGGGTCCCTCAGAGCTCACACGGGACTAACATGTCTCAACCGCCAGATCATGTGACAGGAACCAGAGCGGATCGTGGTCCCGCGTTCACCTGGATCCATCACTAAGGTCGGTCCGGCAGAACTGAAGGTGATTGAAGCAGACGAGCATCCAGGAGGATTTTAGGAACGGCTGCAGGAGTTCAGGATGGTGTCGGTCAGAATCGATTCCTGATCAGATTTAGTTTGGTGGGTTAAGGTAGTGGGATTGTTTGGACGTGTACTCACCTCTGACAGCCAAATCAGAACCCAGAGAGGAGGGGTCACTTTTCCTGGTGGGGGTGTGGAGGTTAACTCTCAGTCTGATCCGTACTGGTTCTGAAGGGATCTGAGAACATTCTCTGTTGGTCTGTCCCCAGAAGGAGGTCTTCGTGGAGCCGTGTCGGCAGGAGTCCCAGGTCTGTGGTACGGTGGCTGAGAACTGCCAAAAAAAGTGAAGGCAAAAAAAAAAAACAAACTGTGAAAATGAAAAAGTAACTGCGAACAAAAAAAGTGATGAAAGAAGCTACAACGTAAGTTGATTATCTGGGATTGTTTTTGCCGACAGACACACCAGAAGTGTTTGGGTTTTATTGTGAGAAGAATATTTATTTGTTGATCAAGTGTTATATTCATAAACTACATTTACCAACAAAGATCAGAAGAGTTCTGATTTATTGGCCCAAATTAGTTTTTATATTCAATCCATTCCCCAGTACAAAAGAAAAACACAATCCAAACGTGTCTTCTAGGTCAGCTTTATGATTTAACATAATTGTATGTTTGTGTGTCTCCCTGGAGTTTGAACAGTTGATCTACAGTTTATTGGTCTTTGTTTCTTACTAAATGTCATTTGTGTTTTGATTAAGATAAAAACTGCTGTGAGGAGGAAGAGAAGAGCAATACGAAAACGACTGAGGAATAAATCAGATGTTTGAGTTCGATGTTATTTGATCAGAAGACGGAGGTTTGAAGGTCAATCAGAGGATGTCGGTTGTTAGCTTTGATTAACACAGAGGAACATGTTCAGACAGTTTAATAATGACAGGCTAGTGGAGTAAAATGTTATAGTCTCTGGTGTGGATCACAGAACGTTATTGATCGTTTTCAATTCGTACTGCTCCATCACCAAAAACAGTCCCGATAATCGACTTCTGTTGTAGCTTTCTTCTTCTTTGCATCACATTTTTGCTGAGATCGTTTTTCTCTTTGCAGATTTGTTTTTTTGCACAGTTTCTTATGTTATTTCTGCTGCGGTTCTCGACCACCCCACTGTATTCGACAGACTCAGGCCGGCTCTGAGGAGTTCAGACATCGAACATCCACAGAGGCCTGAACGTGGAAGCTGCTGCTGCGTCTTTCAGGTCTTCCTCGCCGCCTCTCCTCGGCTGACGGCTCTGCGTTTGGCTGCTGAAGGCCTGGAGCTGCAGATGGCCGCCTCGTGCCCAGTCCGAAATCTCCCTCTCAAGATGGACGTCTGGAACGGCTCCCGCTCGCCAACGGCCGGCTGCAAACACAATGACCAACGTCCAGTCACCGAAGAAGGGAGTGTGAGCAAGCGGTGGACGTTTAACCCTCCACCTGCTGCAGGCGCTGACGGACTCCTGCCTTCATCTGTCACGTTCGTCTCCTAAAATAGAAGCATGGCGACGGCGACAGCTCAGAGGAGTGTTAGTGAAGGGATGCACCGTCAGATGGAAACTTCGGCCTCGCTTTGCCTCCTCCTCTCTAAACGGCAGAGAAAGCGGCCCTGCGTTCGCTGCCATGTCGGCGCTCCACGAGTAGGTGTTCCTTTTGTCTTCCAGTCAGCGCTCAGCTCTTGGATCGGCCCGCCGCGATTGTTCCTCGGCGCTGGGAGGGATAATTTGTGCCTCCCCCTCCTGGCGGTGGGTGTCCAAGGTCCGACCCGAGCAGATGACGGCGGCGAGAGCCCAGCCTCCTCCGCCATGATGTGCTCGGGCGTGGGAAGCTGCCGGGACACGGGTGGGTGTCGGCGTGGACAGTCATGGTGAAGGTTTGGACGACAAACGAGTCTTTGAGGAGCAAACATCGCAGGGAGGCTGCAGGAAACCACGAAGGAGGAGGAGGAGATCGGGAGGTTCAGAAAACGAAACAAAAAACAGCCTTGTAGATAGTTAGATATTTAAGAAAAGACACGTCAACACCTGAGGAGTCACCGGTGACGCTTAAACACAAAATCTTTGACATGTAGTGAACTTTCATCTGTTAACATGATGATTCCGGTAGATTGTGAAGGAGAAAAGCATCTGGACGAGCCGCTCGTCCAGATGCTTTTCTCCTTCACAATCTACTGGAATTTACATATTAACAGTTGAAAATTTACAGTAAATCAAAGAAAACTAGAAAAGTTGCATTTCCTGCCATAGTGTGAAGGTTTTTTACTAAAGATGCTGAAGAAACGTTTGGTATCTGCTCATAGAATATGCTGAAAATGCTATTTACGTACAGGGACTT
>NC_050521.1:28982022-28983404 GCF_002922805.2 Oryzias melastigma | reverse complement strand
TTACGTACAGCCAAAATTGCTAAAGGACTTAAAGTTGCAGAAATTACATTAAGTGCACAAAAAAATTAAAGAACTTCTTGAAAAATTGAAAAAAAATCTCTAAAATTTAAAAATGTGTACAGGTATGAACTCAGAATTATGCCAAACCTCAGTAGATGTCAAGTTAGCCAAAAAAGCTAGCACGCTGCTAAAATACTAGCTATACTGTAAATTTGCCATAAAAACCTGAGTAGCATTATTTTCTCAACATACTGAACGTTTTAATACCCATAATGATCAGGTTTCAAAGTGCACCAAAAATTTGAGAAATTGCAAAAAAATATTGCAAAAATTGCTTGAAGTCTAAAAATTGTGGAATATTTTAAAATTTGCATGAAATGTAAAAATACTAAAAGTACAAGCATGACTTTCCTGATTATGCTGAATTTTTTCAATTGCATAATTTGCATGAATGGCAGAAATTGGAAAAATTCCCATTCAATTCAATGGGGCCAAAAAATGTCATAAATTGTGTTAAATCGTAAAAGCTCTGAAATGTACGACTACCAAACATACGAGCATTTATGTTTTGATACAGAGACTTAATTGTTTAAAGTGTGATTGAGTTTTTATGTGCTAAAAAACGTACGAAAGAAAAAATAATAAGAAGGAGAAACGGGTAAACTTTAGTGAGAACGTTTACCAAACATTCACACAATCAACACTGACGCTGGTAAAGGGTTAAAACAATCTGTGCGTTCAAACAAACGTTAAGGTGGAATTTGATTCTTAAATGAAAATAATTGCAGAAAGAGGTTTAAAGATCATTTATGTTTCAATCATTTTAAATCTTAAATGACACAAGAACAAATGAGGAAACAAAACAGCAAAAGTGTTTAATAAATGTTATTTATTTTGTTTTTAACAGCTCTATTTTTCAACATAAAAACAACTGAATGTAAATCTGGACACTTTTCATTAACTTTATTGAGAAAAGGAACAATGAATATGAATGAACATACAAACTATTGATCATATCAGATTATATTCAGTTTTTATTCAGACTCGTGTGGATCACAGAATGGTTCAGTGATGATATATAGTTATATTATTTAGTAAAATAGTACATTGTCAGACCGTTTTATGTGTTCTCATATTTATTATTTGTAGTAATAGTAATAGTAGTAATATTTTGCTCTGGTTTTAACTATTTTAACACCTATTGAATATCCTGGTTTTTGATTTAAAACAGTTTTAATTTACGGGTTTAGATTACCAGCACTTTATATGTATTATTATGTATTATCTATTATTTTAGTAGTTAGTTCTGTGTTTTTTTTACTATGGATTATCCATCCATCCATCCATCATCCATCCTTGCCTTTGTTGGTGGTGCAGTATAA
>NC_050521.1:28977489-28981631 GCF_002922805.2 Oryzias melastigma | reverse complement strand
TCATCCATCATCCATCATCCATCATCCATCCATCCATCCATCATCCATCCATCCATCATCCATCCATCATCCATCCATCATCCATCCATCTCTCTCTCTCTATCTAATGTTCAGCATCAGGATTCTGGATCCTCTGCAGGTCAGAGGTCACTCAGACTCAGGCTGAACTGAGTCGTATCGTCATGGTTACCAGAGCTGGGTTTTCACGTTGGGGGGAGGTGATCTGGGGGCGGAGCTTGCTGTTCAAGCTTGGGGCCGACGGTCCCGCCGCGGCTCTCTCCGGTCTCCGGAGTTAGCCTCTGGTTGCGGCGGCTGCGTGGGTTCAGAGCAGGATGTGGCGGAGCTGCAGGAGCTTGGCGTGGAAACGGCGTCTCTCCTGAATCCTCGTCTGAAATAGAAGCAGCTCGGCGCGCTGTCACAGAGGAGGCTGCAGTAAACAACATTTGGTTTTTGGCAGGTGTTATTTCTCACCCGAGAAGGGCGACCTGGAGAGATGACACGTCTGTGTAAAACTCCTAATTATGGATCCGAATCATGAGTTTCTCTGAGTACCGGGAAGTCTACGCACTGTTGCATTGTGGGCTTTTTTAGGATCTTGAACTGCAGCCAGTTCGCCAGGCATGATGGGTAACTTTTAGTGAAAAGACACTTTAGTTTGGTTTATTTACAAAATACCAGTCTGTCAATAAACAAACAAACAAACAAATAACTATAATAATGAATAACACTAAAGCCAAAATGTTTATAAAGAACAGATGAACGTAGACTTTGAAAGGAACAGGAAGTGGTTTCTAAAACATGTGATGCACCTGAATCACACCTGAGTCAGGTAACTAAATGCTAAATGTTGGTGTGGGGAGAAGCGGGAGGGGTAGGAGGGGGGGGGTCCAGATCTGAATCCACTAGAGCAGTGGTCCCAAACCTTTTCAAGACCACAGACCAGTCTAAATCAGACAACAGTCACACGGACCGTCCCAACGGGCTCAAGTTTTCCTTTTTTCAACTTTAGGTTTCTTAAAATCTACTTTCACAATAAAATCCTAGTACAAGAAATTTGACTTAAAAACGTCTAAAAATGTCAGAGTTTTTAAGCAGATGATGAAGCTTCAGTGAAACACAGTTGCTGATTTGTAGAATAAATAAATAAATAAATTTTAATCCAGGCTCTGATTATCTGTCAAGGCTGAAACATTGATCATATTTTGTCTTCAGGTATTTTTTTAACAAAATAGGAACATTTTCTGTGATAAAGTTTCTGACCTAATTCATTCTTACTGTAGGAAAATGTTCAAATTTACAAGTTTCCACCAACCAGTAACTTTATATGATTGACTCTTTATTCTGTGTAAAATGTTTGTGATGAAGATTTTCCTTTTAACGTCAACGTGGATGCTAACAACCGGACTTTCTTGTTTTCTGTCTGCGGCCCGGTACCAAGTGACCCACGGACTGGTACCAGTCCACAGCCCAAGTGTCGGGGACCACTGCACTAGAACATCCACGGAGAGACCTACCAGAACCAGAACCAGAACCAGAGCTTTTTGTTGAAGGGCATCAAAAGCAAAACAAAGAGTTCTGCAGTGAGTCCAGATCTGAATCCACTAGAACATCCATGCAGAGATCTCAAACACAGTCAGGAGGAAACGTCCTTCGAACCTGGCTCCACCAAAGATCGTTTAGCCATTTCTGAGTTGTGTGGATTTTGGTCTGGTTGGACTTTTCTTCTCTGTTTGTTTGTGTTGTTCCAGAGTAAACAAAAACAACAAACACGTTGAAGGTTCAGCATTTCCTGACAGAACTGCAGGAGATTTAATGTTTGGTGTCATGACTGTCTGATCACTTTGGTAGTTAGATGTATGTGTAGACTTGATTATATATTGGATTGATATGGACCCCCCACCCCACCACCTCCTGGCCTCACCAAAACCAAACATCTTTTATTTTGAAAGGAAACCTGGAATTCTGGTTCCAGCAATACTTCCTATGGACCCTCCCATTTGTCCCGAGGTTAAAGGGATTGTGGGAGTGGCTTAAAGGTTATCCAATCCAAATCCTAGAGCGACCCTCAGCCGTCAGAGTCTTTAACCGTCATGGCTGAAGGTCATCCATGAAACCAGGATCAGACTGGAAGTTCTGAACCCTTACAGAGGGAGGTGTGTCCTCCTCCAGAACTGAAACCAGGAGAGTCCATGAAAGGAGCCCAAACTGAGGAGGTGATGGAGGACCTGAACAGTAGCTGGTGTCTTTTGGAGCAGATCTGCTCCTTTGTTTTGAAGCTTCATGAACCTCCTCCGCCTATAGGAGGAGAGAGAGGAGGAGGAAGTACCGACAGAAGGAGGCAGAAAAGCAAAGTGAGCGTTTAGCCGCTGGTGTGAATTGCCTTTCACACAAGACAGATTTCCTGAACCCATAATGGCTCCAGCTTGCGTTTCCTGGTGCAAATTCTTGGTGGCGCTTGTGTCAGCTGCACATGCTCCGGCGGCCTAATGAGGCAGCATTAGCCAGGGGAGACGCGGTAATTAGAGCCAACGTCAGCGCCGAGGACAGATGGCACGCTAAGACAAGCCTCCCCACTTCACCTCCTCTGAGTGAGTGAGTGTCTGCCCCGGCAGCAGAGAGGGGAGGCGAAATGTGTCAAAGACGGAGAAAAGGAGGATGGAGGAGGCGACCGAACGTGCCAGGAGAAGCTGCAGGAGAGAAACACAGAAAAACAGACGAAACACCAACAAAATGAAGGTTAGATCAGTCCGTGGTGTTCTCAGAGGAAGGAAACAGAATCGCAGCAGGAGAACATCTGCTGAAGGAGGCGCAGAGGAGGAGCGAGCTCCTTTCAGGAGTTCACTCTAGACCAGTTTCCTGATCCTGGTTTTTAGGGAACACTGTCCTAGATCCTCCGGCTCTGAGGAAGTCTGTCGATGACAGTCGACACAGCCAGGTGTGTCTGAACAGGTAAGATGGAGGAAACGCAGGACGGCGGTCCATGAAAACCACCGTTCTACTCAGATCCATCACAATGAGTCCGAGGACCATGAAAGTTAAAATCATCCAAAGAGAAGTCCAGAGCTGGACGTCCAGGAATCCTGCGGATCTGGATCACGCGACCGGGATCTGGTCCGGTTCAACCACAGGAACCATCTCTGACCATCAGGAGGTCTGGGACTGAGGAGAAACCAGAAACGGTTTCATCTTCACTGACTTTAATCACAGCGTCTGATTGGCTCCTCAGGACAACCATGGATGATGTAAAGATGAACAACAGGAAGTCCTTCAGTGCTTAGAAAGATCTGGAAATTATTGGAGAGTTTGAGCAGAAAAATGAATTCTTTAATGAAGAAAAAACAATGAGGATAAACTTTACCTTCAGTTTCACCTGGAGACTCTGGCTCCACCCTCATACACCTGTAAAGGAGCCCGAGAAGATCCACTGAGGAGGTCGTTTTTGGGGGACAAGCCCCCTAGTGGTCATTTAGTGTTACTGACTCTGCTCCAGCTTTTTAATAAGATTCAGTTTTCAATCTCTGACGTTCAAATAATGAAATCTGAAAAATCTTCCCTTCATTTTATTAAAAAAACTATCTGTCAAGATAAAGACAAAAACCTCAATGTTTTAAATAAAATGATAGTTAAATATGTTAATAAGCCTTCATCCAACCGTAGTGGGGACAGGCTCCAGCAACCTCTGACCCTAAAGGGACACAGCGGGTCACCAACACGGATGGACGATTTTAATGATATGAAGTAAAATTCAAGCATTTATGTTTAGACGGTAAAGAAACTGACAGAACAGAGGAAATGTTTTTAGGATCCAGAATGTTCCTGCAGCGACCCGAGGGGTTCCTGCTCGAAAATATTACAGGAGGGGGGCAGAGGAGGATGATGAAGGAGGAGGAAGAGTGTTAAAGGAGGCAGAGGTGAGGAAGAGGAGGATCCACTGAATAAGAGGGGGACAACAATAGAAAGGAGGAAGAAGGAGGTGATGGAACACATGAACACAGGAGGAGGAGTCCAGCTCCTCATCTCCTGTTTCTGAGCTGTTCCTTCTGACCTCAAACACACAAACCTGAGGTCTTTTATTTTGAAACCTCACAGAAACAAACCTGAGGTCTTTTATTTTGAAACCTCACAGAAACAAACCTGAGGTC
>NC_050521.1:28973292-28977475 GCF_002922805.2 Oryzias melastigma | reverse complement strand
GGCAGAGGAGGATGATGAAGGAGGAGGAAGAGTGTTAAAGGAGGCAGAGGTGAGGAAGAGGAGGATCCACTGAATAAGAGGGGGACAATAATAGAAAGGAGGAAGAAGGAGGTGATGGAACACACGAACACAGGAGGAGGAGTCGAGCTCCTCCTCTCCTGTTTCTGAGCTGTTCCTTCTGACCTCAAACACACAAACCTGAGGTCTTTTATTTTTAAACCTCACAGAAACAAACCTGAGGTCTTTTATTTTGAAACCTCACAGAAACAAACCTGAAGTCTTTTATTTTGAAACCTCACAGAAACAAACCTGAAATCTTTCATTTTGAAGCAAACCTGAGAGCTTTTATTTTGAAGCCTCACAGAAACAAACCTGAAGTCTTTTATTTTGAAGCCTCACAGAAACAAACCTGAGGTCTTTTATTTTGAAACCTCACAGAAACAAACCTGAAGTATTTTATTTTGAAACCTCACAGAAACAAACCTGAAATCTTTCATTTTGAAACCTCACAGAAACAAACCTGAGGTCTTTTATTTTGAAACTTCACAGAAACAAACCTGAGGTCTTTTATTTTGAAAATCATTTTTGTGCTCTTCTTGTTTGGATCTTCATCCAGGTTTGGTCCAACCCCCCAGACGGTCAAATGTTGGTGGACCTGTACATCAGAGGATTTCTCTTGAGTGATCTAACGGGGTCTTGTCCGGGATCACAGTGTTTGGTGGAGGCCCCCCAGCGGCCCCCCCCTCCCTGGTTGAACTCCTGGTGCTGATGCTCCTCCGTGAGCAGGTTCATTCAGGTGCGAGCTCCTGCTCGTTATCTCGTCTGCTCAGGTGTTGTTGTCGTTCCGTGTAATTAGCGTGGATTCCTCGTTAACGGCGAGCGCGGGAGCCGGTGTTACCGCTCTACCTGTCCCCGCTGCCCCCTCTGACACCCGGCTTTAACTGTACATAATTATTGCTGTCAGCGCTCTGGGTGTTGTTGGTGGTAATTTATTGTTCATGTAATCAAATATTGCCGTGCGCTCTGCCTCGGCCCGCCGACACGTTTAGTGTTAATTAGGCTGCGGCGGAACAGTGAGGACGCCGAGGAAAGCAGCAAAGTTGTTGACAGACGATCAACTTCTCACGTTCAGAGGAGAGCCGCGCAAATGCTCGCAGAGGCGGCAAACGGCGGCAGATCTGCAGCCAAGCCGCCTGTTTGGTGTCATTAGCCACTTTTCTCCTGCTTGTGTGGAAGGAGGATTTTATTATGATTTGTCAACTTCTGAACATATGAATCAGTGTTTACTAACGACCGCTCCCAGGAAAACTCCATCCGGGAGCGGCTCTGCTGTCGTCACTCGGCAGCAGGAGGAGATGAACGTTGATGAGGGGCTTCCTCTGGGGGCGGAGCCACAGGAGGCGTTTATTTAACGTCTGCAGATCTTCAGATGATCAGATGATGCAGATCAATATAAATGTGGATCCTAACACCTGCAGACCCTGAAGATCCTGGATGAAGATCAGATTTAAATCCTCTTAGGATCCAGAAAGCAGCCTGATGGATCCTGGAGTTCATGGAATTTATGTTTATCATATTTATGAATCTGTTTGGTGGGAGAAGAACATCTTACCTACTGTGAAGCACGGCAGTGGAATCATCATGGTTTGGGTCTGTTTCTGTCCAGACAGAACAGCTGATGAAGGATGACTGGTTCCAGAGAGAGATTTTGAACCCAAACCTCCAAACCTGGAAGATGAAACTGGATCTTCCAGCAGGACTATGAGCTCAAACTCATCGCCATGACAACAAAGAAGCATTTTAGGGTTCTGGAGGGTTCTGGACCTCAAACCAACAAGAACCTGTGGAAGTCCCCAAACATCAGAGCTCTAGAGGAGGTCTGCATGGAGGAATGGACCAATCTATTGAGACGAAGGATTTCTGCTCCGTTATTAAAATGAATTCTTTCAAAATCAAAGCATGTGATCTCCTGGATCCTGTGTTCTTGTTCTGTCTCTCAGTAGAAATGTTTCCATGAACAGTAGAGAGTTCTCAGTGACAGAACCTTCGGATCTACTGACGGAATGAAACTCTGCATCAACACTCAACATCCTTCATGTTCCTCCGTCTGGATTTGAAGTCTTCCTGATCGACTGCAGACTCGTTTGGGACGCTGCAGTTTCACAAAAACAAAAACACACAACGAGACAGAAAACACATCCTGAAACGCCTCCATCCCTGCTCTCAACAACACCTCCAGCGTGTCTTCTCACTTCTGAATCTCAGACACACAACTTAGACATCCGTTCACACACTGACACACAAACGGCAGACACACATTACATGTCTGAAAGCTTCTCAGCTCCAGGGGGTTTTTATCTTCCATATGTGCAGGAGTCTATTTTTATGAGACATGAGGAGGCTCACATCAGGTGATTTCCAACCATGAACCCTCTCATCATCTTCTAACTGCTGGAGGAAGTCCCCTCTGTGTGGAGTCGCTGTGAAGAGGAGCACAGGTCTGGTCCTGCTCAGATCCGGCTCTGCGGTCCTCTGATGCTCCTCCTGGTTCTGCAGGAGTGAAAGATCACCTGAACTCTGGTTCGGACCAAACAGGAGAACTCTGCGCCTCCTCAGAAGGAGAAGCAGAGTTCTCCTGCAGACGGACTCTGATACGGTTCACTTCAGAGAGAGCGCAGACTGACTTTCCAGAGAGGAGGTGCTGTAGGGAGGAGGTGCTGTAGGGAGGAGGTGCTGTAGGGAGGAGGGGCTGTAGGGAGGAGGGGCTGTAGGGAGGAGAACCAAACAGCCACAGTGTGAATCTGAAAAGCCCGTGGAGAAGTCTAGACATGTCTTCTGGTGAAGGAGGAGCAGTGAGGAGGTGCTGCAGCTCCTACAGAGACCATCATCACAGAAGGAGTCCTCAGGACCATCTCAGACAGGAAGCAGACTACGACAAATTTGTTGTCAGAAAACTTTCCCACCAAAAAGCCAACATTTGAACCTAACAGCAGTTCTGAAAACCCTCACAGGAACGAACATCCTCAAAAACTGAATTACTTCAACATGGCTGCTGTTTGTGGAGAGAACGGTGAAGCCCCGCCCCCCTTTCCCCATCCTCAAGGATCACAGTAAAGATCTGCTGTTGTTGTTCTGTAGGGGTTTATTCTGATCCATAGATGATGAAGATGAAGATGATAATGATGATGATGGTGATGATGATGAAGATGATAATGATGAAAATGATGATGATGAAGATGATAATGATGAAGATGATGAAGATGATAATGATGAAGATGATGAAGATGATAATGATGAAGATGATGAAGGTCATGTTCTGAGGTCTGAGGTCAGTTCTTCAGGGAACATGTTAGACAATAACAAGCCCCTCCTTGCATGAGGAGGCGGGGCAAACACACCTGTCAGTCACTGAAACAGAGCTGCGTTTGTGTGTGCAACGGTGTAAATATGGCGTCCGTGCTGGGGGAGGAGTTACCGCATGTGGTGCATGGAAACTCAGAGAACAATCTGTGGTGACAACAACACGCTACCTTCATTATCGTACCCCCACCCCCTCCTCTCAGCTCCACACCTTCCTCCCAGCAGCCTGCTGAACAGCTGAGGTGTCAAAGCTAAACAAGGCGCCGCGCGGAGGGGGCGGTGGCGGTTGGAGGGGGCGAGGCTGTGGGTAGCTGGGCAGCGTTTGGTTCCCACCGGTGTCACATGGAGCAGAATCGACGGCTTCCTCAAAGGTTCTGCAGCAGGAAGCTTGATGAAACACTGCAGAACCTCCTGTGGACTTCAGATCCCGGGTTCTGTAAAAAAGGTTCTGGTTCTGGTTCTGCTCTGACAGCAGTTTTTGTCCTGTTGATGTTTGATCGTAGAGCGGAGGAGGAACCAGAATCAAGTCTACAGAAACAGAAAGGGGGGGTCGAATCCCAAACCCCCCAGTGAGTGACTTTAGATGAAAGCTTCTGCTTTAAAACAGTCATGTTCCCTCTAATCATCTACTCCAACGGTGGGGAGGGGGCAGCAACCCCCCAGAGGTAACTTAAGGCTGAGTCATGCTCTGGGGCAGCAACCCCCCAGAGGTAACTTAAGGCTGAGTCATGCTCTGGGGCAGCAACCCCCCAGAGGTAACTTAAGGCTGAGTCATGGGCAGCAGACGTCTAACCATGACGGCTTGTTGGTTATTTCACAGAAA
>NC_050521.1:28964833-28972628 GCF_002922805.2 Oryzias melastigma | reverse complement strand
CCACCAGCTGCTATGGTGCAGTTTGTGCAGACGATGTTCTGAGGAGCAGACACAGCTCTTCACAGAAAACTGATCATGGTTCTCTCCAGAGAAAAAAGGTGGAAGTTAGAGCATGTTGATAATTATTAAAAATCTCCCGATCGTTTACAGTCATGTCTGTGACATGCCAAGACAACGCTAAAGAAATTCAGCAAACTGAAGAGTCAAAGACCATCAATGACTGTCAAAGAAAAACAAAGACTGCTAAAGTCTGTCAAGAAAAAAACAAAGACCTCAAAAGAAATTTAAAGACCAGGAAAGACTGCTAAAAAGTGTCAAAGAAGACCACCAAAGACTGACAAAGACCCCAAAAGACCTCAAGAGAAAGTTAAAGACCGCAAATGAACCATAAAAACTGTCAAAGACCGCAAATACTGTTCAAGACCGCCAAAAACTGTCAAAGAAACCATCAAAGACAAAATCAAACATCAAGACAGTCAAAGACTGTAAATACGGTTAAATCAGCAAAATACAGTCAAAGACCGTCAGAGACACTCACTAGGTCACCTTTCTGCTGGTAGTCTTTGACTGAAGTGGTGCTGCACATCAGTCTGTTTAAAGTCAGTCTAAGGTCATTGATTACTAATGACATGACGTCATTTCCAAAGGGACAATAAAGTTTTTAAAAACAAAACAAAAAAAACCTGAATTAACAGCTAAACCTGGTTCTTGTGAAGTTCTGAGGGACTTTCAGGATCTCATGACGTCTGAGCTCTGAACAGAACCGTAGGTTCCTGTCTGCAGTCTGTTTAGTGTGTCTGTGTGTTTAGTTGATGTTCAGTGTGTTGGTGTGAGTGTTCAGTGTGTGTTTGTGTTTGAGGCCGGCGTTTGCGGTGGACGACAGATCGGCCCCGAGGCGCTGCAGGTGTTGGAGGTGAGGAAAGAGAAGGAGGGAGTCAGAGTCAGACAGACAGGTAGGAAAACAGACGGACGTTTGTTTACTTTGCAGTCAGACTCGAACCGCCGGTACGAGCGTCAGACTTTCCCTCATGATCCCACGGCTGTCATGGTCTCCTAAAGCGAATCTCGCTGATGTCTTCTGGTTGTCCGATGGAGGGTCTGTAGCGGCTCTTTGTTTTATTAAAGGAAATGCAGATTGTGACAGAACATCAAACGCATCACGTGACCTGGCGGCATCTGAAAGGCGCTCGCGGCGAGGCCTGGCAGCTGAGATGGACAGCTGCTCTGAGAACAGAGACGATGGAGAGGCACCTGAAGGCATCTGTGGAATCTAAGGAGATGCTTCATGAGTCACTGCTTCCTCTGCAGCTTCTCTGACTCATGTCTGCAGTCGGCCTGGACTGTCCCGGTCAGCCGCTCCGCTGGAACGGGTCAGAACGTCTAAATGGACCGAGCCGCCTCCATCTGAATGTTTACATCCAAAGCACTGGGATTTGTATGGGAACAGATTTCCCTTTCCTCTAGGTGTGCTTTTACGAGGGGGGGGGGGTCTCCCAGAATAGGGAGGTGAAACTCAGAGAAACTTCAGTTTCAGTTTAAGCTCCAGTTTCAGCTCCAGTTTCAGTTTAAACTCCAGTTTTAGCTTCAGCTTAAGTTTTAACTCTCCCTTCAGCTTCAGTTTCAGCTTTAATTTAAGCTGTAGCTTCAGTTTCAGCTTCAGCTTTAGCTTCAGTTTCAGCTCCGGTTTTAACTTTAGCTTTAGTTTTAGCTCAAGTTCCAGCTTTAGCTTCAGTTTTAGCTGAAGGTCCAGTTTCAGCTCCACCTTCAACTCCAGTTTCACCTATAGCTTCAGCTTCAGCTTCAGTCTCAGCTTCAGTTTCAACTCCAGCTTCGGCTGCTCTCTGGTTCAAAGTTGATAATCCCAACCGTTTGCGGCGCTGTTTTAGACTCTTTCCTTCTGTTTTGCAGGTGGAAACGTGGAAAAGTCTTTTTAAAAAATGTGGTTGGTAAAGACAGATGAACTCTGACCCCAGTTCCAGGACGCCGTGTCTCGTCGCCATCAGCTGCTGCTAATTACTGAGCAGCAGACGGTCGGCTCTCCCACACCTTTCAGTTTGCTGGCAGCGACGTGTGACAGAGAAGATAATTTTGGAAAGTGAGTTTGTGCAAAGACTTCCTAGTTTGTCTCCTGGTAGTTCCGTTTTGCTAAACTGTGAGAAAGAATGTGATTGTTTTGAGTGAATGAAGGCTGAAGGCCAGAAACACCAGAAACACCTTTGAGGAACGACGAGGAAAGACTTTTGATGGTCTCATTTCTGACGATTTTAAACATTTTTCTGATCTTATTTGTGGACACAAAGTCTGCTGAATGCTCCTCACACTTCCAGGACATTCTCAGTCAGAATCTGCTGGTTCCTGTTAACCAAACACCTGATCCCCAGGAAGAACCAAATACTGCAGTTCCTCCATAGACCACTAGAGGCAGGAAACAGAAAAGAGCAATTCTTCATTGACTGCCATAAGAAAGTCAGAAAGGACACCTGAAATAATCAAATATACCGTCTGTTTTCATTGCTCCGAGGTGAACTCGTAGCCACAACAGAACGTCTGTAAAGCGGAAGGATTCGCCGCCACCGCCGCCGTTGGCTTCAGACCTGAAACTTGAATGAACTGCAGGAACGTTCAGAGCTGCGGTGCAGAGTTCCTCATAAACGCTGACACTGATGGCGTCTCACAGGAGGTGATCACATCAGAGGGGTCCTCAGCCTCCTCCTGCCTTCGCCGCTGAAGACGAGGGTCCCGCTCTGCGCCCCTTAAGAGTGGACCATTTGAGGGAAAAGCATATGCGCGTGCATCTGCTGAGCCACGGCGGGAAGAACCGTCTCGAGCCGCCGAGGACCCGTCCTAAAGCGGGCGGCCATCTGTCCGCCTCATCTCTGAGGTTTTCTTGGCACCCAGGGAGCGGCCGGTGGAGACGAGGGGGCAGAGGAGCTGACCCCCCAACTCACTGAGAGGACGAGTCTCTGAAGAAAAGACAGAAGAAGAAGAAGGCATCCAAACCGCTCCAGAGAGAGACGCTCTGCAGTGGGGATGTCCCGATCAGGATTTTTTGGGCCCGATCCGATTCTGAGTCATTCAATGTTGTGGATTTGCTGATACCGAGTCCCGATCGATACTTTTGTAACACATTTAAAACATGAACAAACTGATGTCCAGAAATACAATCCTGTCCACATTCGTCCACATTTGTCATGGAAGGAATCACACATCAACATGTGGGCGGAGTCATCTGGACCCCAAAGAGAGCGGAAGGGTTACAAAGAATCAGACTGTTGGAATACCTTTAGAGGTTGTTGTTGGTGTTAAGACAAACCAACAGCCGTCAGTTTAAAGTCTTTTCAAAAGAGTTATTGATCCCAGAAGTCTGAATCCGTGATCATCTATCCAGATTAAATTATTGTTTACGTTAGCCTTCTGCTTGAGCTGCTGCTGTTTTCCCGCAATAGCATTGTGTGATCTGTTCATGCAGACTTCTACTGGAGTATTTATCTGGAAGATTGAAATATAAAGCACTGATCGTAATAAGAACAAATGAAATAGCCAATCCTGATCGGACAACAGAGTCCAATTTCGATCGAGTCATCAGCCATGTGATCGGGGCTGATTTCCGATCACATGATCGGATTGGGACATCCTTACTCTTCAGAGACGGATCTGACTTCAGGGAGCGGCGGCGTCTGGGATTGGCGACATTACGGAACAGCGGTGAGAGAGAGTGGCAGCGTTATCGAGCGGAGACGTTATGGAACGGTTTTAGGGAGCGGCGGTGTCAAGGTGCGGCGGCATTAGGGAGCGGCAATCCCAGTTCTGACTACAGCGTTTCAAACTCTGTTGTTTGACCCGAACAGGAAGATGAACTGATGATGTTGGATGATAAACGTCACCTCTGTGACACCCCCCACCCCCACCCCCCGCACAGCTCAACATGTGTTTTTAACAAACATGTTTAACTCTGAATGACAGAGTTCTGTTGTAGTTCAGAAAACTCCCTCATGTTCTATAGAATTTGATGACATAAAGATTCTGGTTCTGGTTTCAGATTCTGTAACCTCTAAAACGGTCTGATCCTCAGACGTGGAAGAACGAATGTTTCTGAAGTGTCTAAAGAAAGCCACAGCTTCATCGCATCTACACAAAGAGAGGAACAAGAGGCTCCTCCCAGCTCTGGACTGTTATCTGGCAGAGCTTGTAGCTCCACAGATCAACGATCTTTAAGAAACTTGAACAAAAAGACGTTTTATTCTGATGATGAAATACGACATGTGGTCTTAACGGATGTTTTGTGTTTGGAACAGCTTTACTTCATCTGAGGATCAGGAAAAAGTCCATCGACTGGTAGAATGGACCCTGAACTCTGGGGTGGAGCAAAGGCATAAACCCCGCCCCCTGAGAGTGAAGGACTCCGCCCACAGCACCGTCATGAGAACTGCTAAAATGTCTGATGGAGTACAGGTGATGCAGGGGGGGGGCGGAGCCTTTTATCGCCATGCTAGAGTATTAGCGGCCTCACTGTTTTCGCTGGATTGAGCCGTCTTGGTTGAACAACGGCGCCCCCTGCTGAGCAGCTGTTGCAGTGGCGAGAAGTTCAGTCCGTGAGTCTGAGGAGCAGGTGAAGGTGTGAGAGTTAGAAGAAGTCTCCGCCCACCTGAACCCGCAGGCCTGAGTGTGAAAGGGGGGGGGGTGAAGGAGTTTAGTCTTTCAGTTCAGCGGAAATACCCCCCTCCCCCTCTCCCCCCTCAAACAGGAGGCTGAAAGAGTGGGGAGGAGCAGCCACTGTTGGCGTGCACAGTCCTGACATGAAACTCATCAGGCTTTCACGCCGCCGCTCACCTCTGCACAGGAAGTGATCAGCGCACGCCTTTCCTGCTAATTGAGGAGCAAATAAAGGGGTGCGCACCCCCGGCTGCGCCCCTACAAATGAGAGAGGCATTTAAGAGTAAGAAGTGGATGGGGCCCGACAGCGGGGGCCCCCTTTGTGTCAGCACAGCACCCAGAAGATCAGCAACCGCCAGGGGGGAGGAGCTTCCCGTAATCCAAAAGGAACAAAGTGGGATTATCGGGTTCCCAGCGGCATGGGGCTTCTCCTCCCATCTCGTCATTAAAGCTTCTCTGTCTCCTCATGCGAGCGCAAAGCCCAGCGGGCCGGCGGGAGATTAGAGCCCGGGTTCTGACGGACAAAGCGGGCCCGGCCTGTTAGCGATGTGATGTTATCCCCGCTGGCGCTGAGAGTGCTCAACAAAAAGGATTAGTAACGCTGATATCTGCGGGGAAACGGAGGATGTGGAGGAATGCGCCGGTGCTGACTGCAGCTCAGCAGACGGACGTCCGATTTCTGCAGCGTCAGCAGAACCGGCCCGTCTGCTTCAGGAGGGCAGAACCGTTCACTCCTAAAGCCGGATCAGGAGAAACTTTCAGAGACAAACTGGAAAAGCTTCAGTGTGAGACAGAAACGGATCTGCTGCCCCATACCATCACACTCCCACCACCATGAAGCCGCTGAGGCACATGTCCAAAAACCTTCACTTCTGATCAGATAATTCCTGAACAAAAACAACTTTAAGATGCTTCACTGGTGATAAATTACCCACAAGTCTTTGCAGCTCTGCATCCACACAGGTAAACACATTCATTAATGAGGACGTTCGTAAAAAGACGACATTAAAACACCCAGAGAGGTCAAAGGTCAGCAGAGATGACGAGAACGTCCAGCATCAGCCTGACCTCGTCTGAGTTTTTAAAGCAAAAATCTCCAGAAGAAATTCTGTTTACTAACCAAAAGTTGCTGAGCGTTCTCTAAGATGCATCAGGTCTAAACAAGCAGGAATTAGACCGCACCCTGCTGAGGTTTCTGCAATCAGCCGATCCAGCCCAAACGGGATTGGTTCCAGAGCCCACCTGAAGGCCGGTGCGGCGCGCACGGACGCAGGCTGTAATTAAAAGATGATTAAGAGGCTGGAGCTTGATGAATGGGGGCCCAAACAGACCCCGGCCCCCATGCTGCTCTGCTGTTGGACTCAGCGTGGAGGACTTAATTGAATCGGGCTAATCAGTGGTCAGAATTAAAACTGTCACAGTTGTCTGGGGGGGGGGGCAGCGAGGAGGAGGAGAACAGAAGGTTGAAGTAAAGTGAGTGGAGGAGGAAGAGGAGGAAGAGGAGGAGGATGCGTGTTATTGTGAGGGAGGAGCGGCTCGGCAGACGGCGCTCGCGGCGTCCTGCATAAATTAAGGAGAGACTTTGTAAACACATTGGCAGACAGGAAAGGAACAGTTTGTCAGACAATTAGGTGATATGAGGACTCATTAGTGCGGGACGTGACGGCCAACGCCGCCGCCGCCGACGCTGGCGTCCTCGCCACAATCCAGACCCAAAATCTGAGGATCGCTCCGGGTTTCGTCTTGGATCTCACGCCGTCAGAGAGGCTGATCCAAAGAAACCGTGTCAGAGCGCCGAGGCCAGTCTGGCCACTTCCTCTGCTCTTTCAAAGTAAAACGCTCAAGTCAGCAAAATAAAGCGTCTCATTTCTTTCCAGCCTTTTGATTGGAGAACAGCCGTCCTTCTCCAGAACCAAGAAACCGGATTCTAACCTGAACCAAGGAGAGTTTCTGTCCAAACGTTCAGAGTTTGACCATAAAATGACAGAATCGTCTCTGGACGTCAGAAGCTCCGTCAGTGAGTTCTGGTTCTGCTGAAAATGTCATTTAAAGATTGAACGCTGCGACTCACCGTCTGAGACGAACACCAGATAATTATCGTCCATTTCATGGTACCAAACCACTGACTGGATCAGAACCGTTTGCTGGACTGGAGGTCTGGAAAGGCTGAGAGACAACAGAACAGTCAGGATGGGAACCTCAACCACTGTTAGAGATTGATGCTCATTTGTGCTGATTTCTATCTTAATCCTCTAACCGGAATCGGACAACATTCCTGATTTTCTGATCACTATTTTATATACAACAGAAGATAGAAAACGTAACAATTGTTTGAAACCAGAAGGTTTATATTTTTGTTCCAAAAAAAAGGCATTTAAAATGGTTCAAACCAGTGCAGTGTTTGCTCCGCCCACACTCAGGTCAGACTCATCTGATTGGTGAGTAACAGGCAACCAGACCTCCTTCTAGTGAAGTGACCGTCTCTTAGTGGGCAGACCGCTCAAAGGAGGAACCTACAACCTTCTCCACCCACAGAAACGCAGATGTACGTTTGGATCGACTTTAGTTTGAACTTTTGATGAAAAGATTCTCATTTAATAGTTTTTCCCTAAAACTGAAACACCAAGTTTATTTTTCTAAACCAGCAGATCAACCGAAACTCTCCAAAACATCTCTCTGGTCTGAACCTGAAAACATTTGAAAACTATGAGGTGACTCTTTGCAGAACACACAACACAATCGCACAAGATGCAACAGGTTAAAACAAAGTGACAAAACTCACTCTACTCAACACAACCGTCGTCATCGACACACAACTGCTCAAAACTGAAGACACTTCAAACAAATCAACTCTAGTGAATATGAGGACAAATCCAGAACAACTGAGCAGCTTTTCAAAGACAGATAACAGAGTAAGACTTATACCAAGACCTGGACCTGTGTGAAGACCTGAACCTAAACCAAGACCTGAACCTGCACGAAGACCTGAACCTCTGCCAAGACCTAAACCAAGACCTGAACCTGCACCGAGACCTGAACCTGCACCATGACCTGAACCTGTACGAAGACCTGAACCTGCATGAAGACCTGAACCTGCATCAAGACCTGAACCTGCACGAAGACCTGAACCTGCACGAAGACC
>NC_050521.1:28963584-28964769 GCF_002922805.2 Oryzias melastigma | reverse complement strand
AGGACAAATCCAGAACAACTGAGCAGCTTTTCAAAGACAGATAACAGAGTAAGACTTATACCAAGACCTGGACCTGTGTGAAGACCTGGACCTAAACCAAGACCTGAACCTGCACGAAGACCTGAACCTAAACCAACACCTGAACCTAAACCAAGACCTGAACCTGCACCGAGACCTGAACCTGCACGAAGACCTGAACCTGCACGAAGACCTGAACCTCTGCCAAGACCTAAACCAAGACCTTAACCTGTACGAAGACCTGAACCTGCATGAAGACCTGAACCTGCATCAAGACCTGAACCTGTACCGAGACCTGAACCTGCATGAAGACCTGAACCTGCACGAAGACCTGAACCTGTACAAAGACCTGAACCTGTACAAAGACCTGAACCTGTACGAAGACCTGAACCTGTACAAAGACCTGAACCTGCATCAAGACCCAAACCTGCATCAAGACCCAAGGGTCAAAAGGTCAACCTCGACCTCAGCAGGTCCGCTGTGGCATCACTTTAAGAACCTTCAGGTGTACACAGTCAAGAGTTGTGCAGTTTGTTGTGTCTGCTGGTTTTAACAACAATGTGACCTCAAAGTGAGTTTTTGACTCGAGTATTTTATACATTCAGCCTTTATTTTGAAAATCCTTTTGGGGAAATTCCTTCGACTGTTTCAGAAAAAGTGTTTCAGCATTTGGAAAAATAGAAAGTTTCACAGAGTTCTAGACAAACGATGTTCTAATGATAAAAAACTAATCTGACTCATTCGTCTTTTCTTAGAGGAAAAACATCAAATAGTTAATAATCAGCTATCTATTTAAATCAGTGTAACACTGGGGCAACAAAGCCCCTCCCCCTTCACGGCAGACAGCCAATCACTGCAGCGGAATAAAAACATTAAAAAGATTTTAGGTTTTTGCTCTGCAGGTTCCTGCTGATCATCCTGGTGTCTTTGTCTATAAAGTTCTGCATGTTTGAATTGGGCCTCGCCGCGATGACTCGGCCGTTTCCACTGATCCGACGGCGCTCTGCGGTTAGAGTTTCTCTCTCTTCCAGAGCGGAGGCGGTGTTCAGGGATTCAATACACAGTCCCTCAGGAGGAGCAGAGCTGCAGCTGCCTGGAGACGGCACCTCCACCTGAACGTGCACCTGAACCTCCACCTCCACCTGAACCTGCACCTGAACCTCCACC
>NC_050521.1:28956135-28963558 GCF_002922805.2 Oryzias melastigma | reverse complement strand
CTCCACCTAAACCTGCACCTGAACCTAAACCTCCACCTGAACCTGAACCTCCACCTGAACCTCCACCTGAACCTGAACCTCCACCTGAACCTCCACCTGAACCTCCACCTGAACCTGCACCTCTACCTCCAACTCCACCTCCAACTCATGGTTCTGATTGGTCCAACAGTTGATGGTTCAGTTTCATCAGAGTTTCTGTTTGTTTTGTGGGAAAACTGGCTTAAAGGGAGGGCGGGGTCTCTGATCACCTGCTGGGTTTGGTTCATGACGGAAGCCTAACTTAAGCTTCAGACGTTCAACAGGAGACGGCGGTGGTACCGTCCGGGTCTGTCCGGTACCGTATGGTTCCATTCTACACCTTCATTCAGCAGATTCTGATCCAAACCCAACAACTTCCTGTGTCATCCTTACATCTGCTTTATCTGAGGGAGAAACACAGGTGAGGACAGGTAACCCTCACCTCAGCCAATCCCTGAAGGTGAGCATTAACCGTGTTTAACATCTGCTGGGAGCTAGTTAAGCAGCTGCCCCAGGGTCATCATTAGTGTAACTAAACTCCCCACTTACCCCGCCTGATGAGGGGGGGGGGGGACACAGTAAACAAACAAAGACATGAATGTTGGAGGAAGGCTGAAAAAAAAACAGCTTCAGGTTCATCCAGAGATTCAGCAGAGAACTGTTCTGTTCAGACGGACCAAACACGAGGAGAACCAGCACTGGTCCATGTGGAACACCTTCAGAGAACTGTTCTGTTCAGACGGACCAAACACGAGGGGAACCAGCACTGGTCCATGTGGAACACCTTCAGAGAACTCCAATCACATGAGCTTTTATACACTCAGCAGATGTTAACCCTTACAACCTCCTGATATGAAGTCCAGAACACCAAAGGGAAACAGATCCTGCAACAGGTTCATCATGGAGATGGTCCTTCAGGATTTGGAGGTAAACGTTGTGGTAAGAAGGTTCTGTTGGGAAGGACCTGGATGAACCAGGAATGATCCAGCAGAGGGTCAGATCAGGGCAGATGTTCTGGAGATTTATGCAGGGAAGAAGGTGGAGACGTTTGAGACGATGGTTATGAAAGGAGGCGGAGGTTGGAGCTTCCAGGAGGAAGATCAAAGAGGAGGTTCATGGATGAAGGAGGACATGAGGAGGAGGCAGGAGAGAGGTCGATGGAGGCGGAGCAGCAACGTGCAGTCAGGTGAAGAAAATGCACAAATAAATAAAATTAAAATAAATATCCTTTTAATGAATTGTTTGTGTGTGTGTGTGTGTGGGGGGGGTGACCTGTGGGCTCTGTGTGAAGGCTTGGTATAATTATCTCTGTAATTATCCTGTGTTTTGTAAAGTGCCGGGTCTTTTAATTCCTGATTAGAGTTTCTCACCTGGAACGGCCGAGAGCGCAGCCTCACCTTTACACATGTTCAGACACCCCCCCTCCCCCACCCACCCACACACATTATGTCCAAACAATGACCACTGAACCAAAGAAGATCTGAACAGAAACAGGAACACGTGCGCCCCCACTGACACCTGGAGGTACTGCAGCCATCGATCACAGGGAGACAACTCTGTTAACAATTCACACGCTAACTTCTTCTGTCATACGTTTTGCTCCCCAGGTAGGACGAGTCCGAGTCACTAACTTATCCTTTATAAGGTTACTGCACAACAAACATAAAACACAACAGACACACAAATGATGCACTAAAATCGTGTGACATCTATAATTTACTGTTTTCATTTCAAAGACACAGGTGTGAACCGAGAAACCACATGGAAGAGAAATGTCGGCTTCAGACTTCTGACATTTAAAGTAAGAAAAACATTAGACAAAAAATTGAATTTTTATGACCATTTTCTCTAAAATGTCCTTAATTACTGCTTGATGGAACCGTAGGTTCTTTCTCCTTAAAATTCGGTCATAGTAGCTCCTGCTCAGACTCAGACGTGGTCGTCTGCTCGGTTCATTTCTGGTTTCCCTCTGAGCGTGGAGCCAGCAGCAGCGTCTTTGTTTGAACACATTAGGCTCAGTAATAGTTACATGAGCCGTGTGAGTGCTGTGAGATCAGTGTGACAGTGATTTGTGGTGAAAGCGCTGAAGGGTGACCGAGTTTGTTCCTTTCTTTCCTCACTTCAGAGCTGTTAATCCTCTAAACGCCTGTATTCAGACGTCTAAACGCTTCCTGAAACACTCAGGTGTTTACGGCTGTGTGTGAGCGGCAGCCCCCGACAGCGCTGAAACCCAATAGCCGTTTGATGGACCCGTTTTAGGTCACGCTCATGTTGACTTTACCAAAGCGAAGGGCCTCTCTGGTGAGAACATCAAGTTTCCTCTGGAGGAAAATTCACAACTGAGCTAAAGTGATTCACTTTGGTTTCTGTTTGTACGGTGGCTCTGAAGGTCAAATCACATCAATCATTCACTCAACATCAAAGTACATTAAATTCTATGACAATTAAAGAAGCAAAACAAATAATTTAAAAACACTATATTTTAGGAATCAAAACTAAAAGTCCAAAAAACACAAAGAACATTAAAAAGAAATGTTTCAGAGAAGAGAAACAGGAAAAGTATTGTGACATCACTGATTGGGTGATGACATAAAATGTCAACATTCCCATAATTACTACCTTCTAATGTTTTATTGTTTCTCTGGAAATGACTTTTGTTTCCTTGTTTTTATGCTTTGGTTTCTGCTGATTTAAAGATTTAGTTTTTATTGTTGTGATCTTTAGTATGTTTTTGTTTTTCTAAAGATGATCTTTCAGCTTTTATCCACACAGTTATGAACAGAAACAGCTTCTAAAACCATCATGGATCCTCAGAGGAACCTCAGCAACAGGTCTGGTTCTGCAGAACTTCCTCCTCACTGCCGTCAGCCAGCCGTTCAGTCCATTAAGTGGAGGATAACACATGTAACTCAGCTTCATATCATGATATTTTTATTTGCTCTGAAACTGTCTGGGACCACAGCGACACATTTCCTCTGACCCTGTGGTGAAATGACAAAACAGATGTGTGTGAAAACAGACCAGAGTGATAGTTCCTGAAGGAACACAGATTTTCTTTTCGGTTAAAAACCTTTTGGACCTTATCTGATCCGGTCTCAGGGGCATAACGATCTGGACGTCTGCCCTGAGGCTGGACTGACGGGCGATCCTGCCGTTACCTGTTGTAGGTTCACTGATTCAAAAACTTTTTCAAATGGTCAATCTTTTCACAGAAAAACAATCAGCTGCTTTGGTTTTCTCAGATGAAAACGTCAACATGTCTTCATAAATAAATTACACCACAAGTTTCACTGAACCCACAATTAAAATTCCTGCGTCCACAGAAGTGACAGGCTGTGAGTCATCGGGATCCGATTTCATTCATAACCTGCTGGGTCGAGTCCAGAACAAACGGGCTGAACAGTGTTTACATTCCAGCGCCGGGGATGACTGACAGCCGGCGCATCACTTCCTGTGCAGAGGAGGACGGGCTGCAGAGGAACGCCACGCCGTGTTTCTGGATCTGTGACTTCTTCAATGTTAGAGATCCTTCAGATCCATCAGAGATCCTTAAAATCCATCAGAGATCCTTTTGATCCATCGGAGATCTCTCAGATCCATCAGAGATCCTTCAGATCCATCAGAGATCCCTCAGATCAATCAGAGATCCTTAAAATCCATTGGAGATCCTTCAGATCCATTGGAGATCCCTCAGATCAATCAGAGATCCTTAAAATGCATCACATATCCTTCAGATCCATCAGAGATCCTTAAAATCCATCAGAGATCCTTAAAATCCACAAGAGATCCCTCAGATCAATCAGAGATCCTTCAGATCAATCAGAGATCCCTCAGATCCATCAAAGATCCTTAAAATCCATCAGAGATCCCTCAGATCAATCAGAGATCCTTCAGATCCATCAGAGATCCCTCAGATCCATCAAAGATCCCTCAGATCCATCAGAGATCCCTCAGATCCATCAGAGATCCCTCAGATCCATCAGAGATCCGTCTCTGTTTCTGGAGCAGAAGGCTTATTTATTAACTCTTGTTTGTTCTGAATCTCTTAAAAACATAAAGAAAACGTCTGTAAAGCAGAACTCTGGTTTAAGAAAAGTAATTAGGCATGGCGGGGTAAGGGGATGGTATGGGCTCTGTCTAGAGCATCAGGGTACATTAGAAACATCCTGTCGGAAGTCCCACTGGTTTTCAGATGTAAACTGATCTGGATCAGGAAAATTATTTAAGAAATTGAAGGACAAACGCAGTTTGAAAAAATGTCATCTCAAAAACCTGAAGTTTTTCAAGTCACTAAAGTACATTTTTCAGGTTTCCTCTAACAGATGTCCTCAGACTGGACAGATCTTTGTTTAGACAAAGTTCTAAGGATTTCTCTGTCTCCTCTAAGCTCCTCTAAGTAAATCCATGCTAACCCGGATCCATTTCATCACTCAGGTGAGACAGACGGAGCGGTTGAAGGTGTTTCTAAATGCATTAGTGTCTTAATAACAGGTTTTATTAGTCATTAAGCGGATGATGTAGCGGTGACTGCAGCCATGACGGTTCCCTGCTGCCGGTAACGGTTGGATGTTTGCTTTCACGCATTAGTGTTAAAGCATCAGATCAAACATCTGAATGTCTTCATCAGGGGGCGTGGCCTCCTCAATCTGTCAGAACCTCCGCTGAGTCACCCCGCCCACCCCGGCAGGTTTACGGCACAGGTGTGCGGAGCGGTTTTGTAACCTGTGTGTCGCTGGCGCTCCTCGCAGAAGGCTGGCTTCCACCTCCCTCCTGCTGCTGTCACTCAGGCATGTTGATGGGAACCCGGCGCTGTCAGATGAGCCATAATAGCTGTTTAGAAATGTAATTCACTGCTGCCTGTCAAGACCAGTTTACAGAGCCAAAAGCCACGCTTCCTGCCCCCCCTCACAGACTGCCTCTGAAATACCTGTAATTTATCTCAACAGGTATGACGAGCTTCCACGGTTCACACACATCAGAACGCCGCGGAATTGACCAACAAACGTGATGGAAACAAGAAACGGCAGCAGAGACTGTTTCCTCCTCTGCTGACACAAACTTTCACTTGAATTTGAACACTTTCATTTAACTTCACAGTTTCAGCTTCAGGAGATACAATGTTTGGAGTAAAATGAGGAAACATTCGCAGCTTTTGACAGCAGCAGCACAAAGCTGAGCGTCATCACAGCAGAAGATCCGCAGTTCTCTTCAGTAAAGACCATGAGAGAGAACACAAAAGGTCAAACTTCAGTTCTTAGTAGATGCCAGACTAGCCCAAAAAGCCAGCTAAAATACTACCTTCACTACGTAGTAGCCCAAACAACCTCAATCAGATGTGAAATTAGCTAACAGCGTTAGCATGCTGCTAAAATGTTAGCTAAACTCAAAATTAGCCTTAAAAACCTCCTACTTGACATGAAAGGTTTTGGTTCCAAACTTGTCTAACAGCTAACAAATATTTGAAGATTTACTTGTAAAAAATTTGCAGCATTTGTGTAAAGTTTCTATAATTGAGTAAAATTTTAGTAATAGTGTTAAATTAAATAATTAATAAAGCAAAAGTGGAAACAAGAATGTTTTGAACATGCTGAATGTTTTTAATTGCTTTCATTTGAAACATTTCCTATTCATTTTCAACGCTGAAAAATGGCATAAATTGTGTTAAATCTTAATCACTGTAATATGTACAAATACCAAAAGTACGAGTAAGAATGTGCTAAAGGAGCTGAATGTTTTGATGCCAAGACTGCAGAAATGGCTGAAAGTGTGAATGAGTTTTTACGAATCAAAAACACATGGAAGAATAAATAAGGAATAACTAGAAACGTTTAATTACCTGATATAATGCTGGTGTGAATGCATTTTGCTGAAGATGCTGAAGCTTTTTGCTGAAATTATTAACACAATTGACTTTAATTGCTGAAGGGATTTGATAAAAATGCAAAAGCTATTTGGAAAATGTTAAATTTGCTAAACGACTGGAAATTTCATTCAAGAACTTTGAAAGAGCGCTGAAGTTGACCTAACTTCTTCTTCTTTTCCTTTCGGCTCTTCCCTTCAGGGGTCGCCACAGCGGATCAGTTTCCTCCAGTTGACCTAAGATTCTGAAAGTTTTTTAGTGAAATTGCTTACAAATGTCTAATACATGCCAATCTTTCAAAAATATTTAGTGTGGTGCTAAAATATCAGCTAATCTACAAAATAAATACTAGCTAAATTCCAAAATAGCCTAAAATTCCTCAGTGAACTAGATTAGTCGAAAACATTGTAGCTAAAATAGAAGCTAAAATCTAAATTAGCCCATAAAAACCTCAGTAGATAACAAATTAGCCAAACAAAGCTAGCTCGTTGCTTAAAAACTACCTTAACTCCCAGATTGTCACAAATTCTTTAGTAAGCTAAATTAGTCGAAAATGTTAGCATGTTGCTAAAATATTAGCTAAACTCCAAATGTTTTGAAAATTACCATAAAAGATGAAAACATATCCATGAACATCTTTAAAGGTTTGTTGCTAATTTACTTAAAATTCTGAAATTTGAAGAGTTTCTCATTCATTTCCAATGGGACATATTTTACTCAATATTTTAAAAACTATAAAGTTTATAAATTCTAAAAGTACTCTCAGTAATGTCCTGAATGAGATGAACGTTTTGATACTGAGATTGATAAATCTCTGAAAGTGTGATTGAGGTTTTATGTGCTGAAAAACGTCCAGAAAGGAGCAGAGAATCATAATAGTGTGAACGCTGACTAAACGTTCACTATAAAAAAAGATAAAAACTGTTAAAATTACAGATCAAAGATTCATATTTAGTTTTAAGGTATATTTACATATGTTAGCGTGTTTAAAGCAGACGTACTGGTACTGAAGTCGTTGGGTTCACGTTCATGTTTTGGTAAATTCCCTCTTTAGAGACATGACCACAGCCTGTGATGAGCGTATTTGCCCCGCCCCCTGCAGGCGGCGCTGCTTTCTCAGTAGCCCATAAATCCCAGTTTCTGGGCGTCTTCATGTCCTTCTGGGACTGGCATCTTTCAGGGGGGGCTGTTAAATGCCCCGGAGCGGTCAGAGGCTCTGAGGCTTGTCTGGGCGGAGGGGGCAGAAGTCTGAACGTGGGAGGTGGGAAAGGGAGGCGGAGTCCATCCTTATCTGATCCAGACCTCTTTGGGAAGACACCTGTGGTATCCAGGTCAATATATTACCACCTAAGTAGCTGTAACTGCCCCCCAGGCTCAGTGTTGGAGGTGGGAAGAGCTGTCAGACAGGAAGTCAGGTGGGACGACTCTTTATTTATGTGCAGGAGAGCTCCACGGAGGAGTGGACTGAGGGGGCGGGGCTAGTTCAGAAACTAGAGAAAAGACTGGAAGCAAAACAACCACTGGACTCTAGTGAAGGAAAATGAA
>NC_050521.1:28945323-28955601 GCF_002922805.2 Oryzias melastigma | reverse complement strand
GCTTTGATTATTCCAGAGAAGCAGCTAAAGGACTTCAGTGACTGAACTTGAGACTGATGAATGATGGTTTGATCCGCCTGTGATGTCACATGTGGGAGGGGCAGAGTCACCAACGCCTTCTCCACATCAGTGTCTCTAAAACAGGAAATGTTTTTTTAGTCCCAAATCATCTGGAACCCTCCAGGTTTCCTTTGTTACTGGTGTTCAGGAAGTCGTCGATAGAACGACCGAAGGGTCAGAAACACAGAAGCTGGTTTGACCAGTTTAATAACGGAGGCTTGAAGTGTTGATGGTTGTAAGTCAACATAAAGCCGGGTGGAGACGGGGTCCAATCAGAACACCCATGCTTGTGTGAAGATTTTCAGTGCTGATGTGAATGAACTGATGGCGGCAGAATGACGTCTTCTGTTTGAGTCTCATTTCAACATCAGGTTGGGATTATTCCAAAAACTCGTCCTAGAGTCGGTCACTTCTTTAGGATAGAAGTGGTCGATAAACGAGGAGAAAACTGGAGCCGGATTGTCTTTACTTTTGAAGCTCTTTCTTTCTCCATTTTACATTCAGGAATCAGTGTTTTCAGGATTCAGAAGATCTCTAGGAGATTGACAGATTTATTTATTTGTATCCGTTTCAATCGGATCCTGATGGAACAAAAGTCCTTCCCAACAGAAAGCTCTGAGATCTTTTCTTGTGTGCGTGTTGGTAACCAGGCGTCCGCCCGTGGCGCCGTCACACGATTGTGTTGTTGCATTTGTGAACTGTGCAGATGTGTCGCTGACATCGGGTCAGCGGCGAGCGGGGGGGCCTTTAGTGTCTAATTGTTTTCACAGGAGTTTCTATTGCCCCAGTTGAAGCCTGAAGTCTCCACTCCTGGGGGGTGGAAACCTGCCCTGCTACAGGAAGACCCCGAGGCCACGGAGCAGACTCACCTGGATGAATACACCTGACTGAGAAGAAATGTATGTTCCTGATCAACACACAGCTGAAGACAAAAGCAGTGTCTATCACCAGCACTCGCTCGCACACCTGAGCGCCCCCCCTCCTCTCCGGACACCTGTCAACACCTGAGACGTGGAATAAACATCCTGTGAGCTGGTGGAGCAGGTACCATCAGCAGATCAAAGGGAATGCGATACCCCTGCGTACGTGCTAATTGTCAGGCTCTGATAATCCTGGTAATCCTCATCAGGATCATCCGGCTCTCTGAGGATCACGCTCCAATCTCCAATCAAGTCATTCCTGGCCTTTGTAGGAAGCAAACGATTGGCTGACTCCCGGTCTTCTGATTGGACGGTAGCTGGTTCACACTGAATCAAACTGGTGTTATGAACTTGACAGTAGAGAAGATGTCAGGTTCTAGCTGCAGATTCCTGAGGGATTCTGTCAATGATGGATAAAAGGCTAATGATATCTATGCTAGCTAAGATGAAGATCGTAGACTCTCAGGTTCAGAACCCTTTGACTTCAGGAGAGTTCTTCTTCTCAGACTGAACACTGACGTTTCTCTGTCCACAAACACAGCATGAACCCTCTATTAAAAACGGGTTCTCTTCACGAGAACATCATGACACCTGAGACAGCAGCATTTTTATGATAATCGACACAAAAGAGTCGAAGCATCAGACTAAAGATCACCTGGTTAAAGGTCCATGTCAGGGGTGTCGACCTCAATCGCACAAGAGGCCAAAATCCAGAAGACACCTGAGGTCGCAGGTCGAACAGGATAAACATTAAACACTCTAAAACCACATTTTAAAACTTTAAAACCCTAAATTCTCAACATAATTATGAACTAGATATACAGCATTACCTGAGATAATACTAGTGTGAATGCTGGAAGCTGAAAATACTAAAGCTGTAAGCTGATAGCCAGCTAAAGCATTAGCTAAACGCCAAAACAGCCTAAAAAACAACAACAAAAAAACTTAGGTTAGCCAAAACAGCTAGCATGTAGCTGAAAATATAACTAAAGTTCAACATAGCCTAAAAATATCTTAGAAAATGCCAAAATAGTAAGAAAGCTAGAAGAAAACGTTAAAACTGTAACTTTTAAACATAATTCTGAATAATAAAAACTCAGGAATATTATTCCAGAATAAATCAACTTAAACCTTAAATAACTTTCAATAATTTACTCTCCATAAAAATATATTTTGTCTAAATTATACAAGTTAGAAATGAGCTCATGATAACATCGGGTCATTAATAACAATAAAATGATCTGGAGGGCCGGATCCGGCCCCCGGGCCTTGACTTTGACACGTGTGGTCCATGTGTTTTAGTGTCAGTAAACAAATCTTTTTGTTGAGAAGATGAAAAGCATCAAAGGTTCGTGGTTTACGTAAAGTTCCTGCCGTTTCCTCAGGACGTTTGGGTCTCAAGTTTAACTTTTAAAGTTTTCATTCTAACTTTCTGGATCTTCTTTAATTTCAAAAACTAATATTTAAATAAAGTCCGGGATGAACCCCGCCTTTACCCTATAGTGGCTGGGATAGGCTCCAGCAACACTGTGATTCCAAGATAGAATTAATCAGATTCAGAAATATTAGTAGGAGGTCTGCAGTGAAGCCAGACTTCCACCACAGGAGTCCTGAGACCAGAGGAAATGGTGTCAGGCTGTTTCAGCTCCTGTGAGTCTGGCGTCCGGGTGGACGCTTGTGGGCATGTCCACAGCGGCGCCTGCAACACGAGGAAACGTCCATTTTTAGCCAGCAGAAGTGAGGCCATTTACATGGAGCCGAGGCGTCGGCGGAGGTCGTGCAGAGACACATTGTCCATCAGCAGCCGCGTACGATCGGCGCCGAGCCCCCAGCTGTGTGTTTCACAGGAATATATGAGGTGCTACTTTATAATACGTGGCGCTCAGCCGGACTCGTCTGTCTGAGCAGAACTTCACTCCGGACACGCCGGAGGAGAGCAGCGAGGCCGCCACGTGAAAACAAACGCAGGAATGAGGATTCAATAAGGACGGACGGTTTTAGCGCCTGGTGGCGTCTCCGCGAGCCGTTCGCGGCTTCTTAACAGACGTGCATGTGGTCGGATGACATTCCCTCCGCTGCCTCCGTGTTCTTCCTGTCAGCCGAGCGCCGGTCTTCCTGCCGTCTAATGATGGACTCTTTTGTTCTCCAACACTAATGAGTACTTTACAATCGTTTACTGCAGAAAAATGACGGTGACGGCACGGTGACAACTTTCAGAGGTTTTCAGGCAGCAGCTGAAGAGCAGTTGTTCTTTCTGAAACCCGGTTTCACCAGAAATGTTTTAAACTTTGGTCCACAGTTCAGGAAAACTCGTATCTGACCTCACTGATGTAGAGGTTAAAAAAGCACCACGTAGAATCATCTGGAACAAAAATGGACTTTTCTTAAGCTGTGTGAATAAATCTTTTTTTTCATGGTTTATTGTTACTTGTGATTTTTTTTAATAATCTCAGTGGCGACTTGAGAAATTCACAAAGTTTAAGGGAATGGAATGACAAGCAAGTCGTATTTTCAAAAGTGATTTCAAATCTGCTCAGTAACTCGAGGTTTTTTCAGGAACACAGTCTGGACAGATCTCCAGATTCACAGCAGATCATCCAGGATCACACCGGCTTTTAACCCTTTCACGCCAGAGCTTTGACGTTCTCTGAATGATCGTAACTCCACGAGTGTTTATGAAGGTAGAGCAAGTCCAGCGGGTTAAGCAGCTTCGCATTGATCTGTCACGCTTTGCAGGAATAAATGTTCACACGATCAGTAGATTCTGATGCTAAAGTTAGATCCCTGATTCTAATTTTACGTTACTAAAATGTTAGACGTCAGTGCAAAGCTGTTCTTCTCGGCATCAGAATTTGGTGAAAATGCATTAACGGTCATAGAGTTACAGTAATTCGAAGAACATGTTATTCTCTGTGGTGTTTTTAGGGTGGCGTCTTCTAAATGGAGGGGTGGGGTTATCAATCAGTATAATAAACAGTCAACAATGACCCTTACGGTGACCTTTTAGCAACTTTAGCTTCAGGAACAATAGAGTGGGAGATGTTGATGTTCTCCTTCCAGGTGCTGCTGTGGTGTCCTTTGGTCTGTCCTGTTGGCTGAGATGAGACCTGGATACAACCAACCAATCAATCACCTCCGTCTCATTACATGTTCATTGATTGATTTTATTTTTCCAACATGCCAAAAACAATTCAGCAAGGAAACATAATTAAAAGATAAATAAGAAAAAGAATAAAAGCATGAAAACACAACATTAACAGAAGAATGGGAACATTTCAAACAAAATTTGGGCATGTTGGTAAAGGGGCGGGGAGGGGTCGAGCTTATTAAAGACTTTTACTTTTCCTTAGTTTAACAACACATTTTTGTCAGCATGTCATCAAAGAAAATAATGATTAATAAATCAACATTTTCATTATCACCACCATTCTTAGCATTGCTTCACAGATTACAAAGATTACATACATTATCCTTAAATTCCGTACCCGCTATACTGTGACCAAACCATTTTTTGTAAAGTGTTTTGAAGATATGAATGTTTTGACATTGCTTGTGTTCATCACCCAGACTGTTCCATAATTTTACCCCTGACACAGACACCAAAACCTTTTCCCCCCTCGGTTGTTCAGAACTAGTTTTTTCAGCTCATTACAACGATTTGATGAGACATTTCCACCAAAGCTTCCTGCATCATCAGATCATGTTGGAGTTGAAGCCTTTTCTGTTGCAGTTGAATGCTGTCAAACATCTCCACACATTTCCACAAAGAACGTTTCCAAGAAAGTTCTGCAGCCCATCTTGATGATTAAACTCCTTCCATGTGAGTGAAACGTCTGGATCAAAGAATCGGCTGAAGCGTTTGTGACTGAAGTCCAAAGGCGTGTTTGGTTTGCAGCAGCTCAGAAGTTCTTGGGGACTCCCAGGACCCCCCCAGGGACCCCCGGGGGCTCTCGGGCCACAGCTTCTGAGCGGCTGTCACTCAGCGGTGGAGGCGCCGTGGGGAGACAGTCATCTCCTTAAATGTAATTTATGTGCTGTTGTGGAGGACAAATTGCTGCAGGAGGTGAGCTATTAGCTAAACTGCATTTAAGAACGGCGTGTTTTCACCTGCAGCGCAGCTATTCCAAAAATGTCATAAACCCACGCCGCCAGCGGCAGAGACGCATGCTTTCATAGGTGGGAGGGGTGGAGACAGACATGTACTGTAGAATCTACGAGTCATCAAACACTCGCGAGCAGGTTTGAACCCCATGAACACATTCAGGTGTGACTGCCCCCCCACAGGAAGGGGCTGCTTGCATCAGGAAATTCTGAAGAGGAAGGAGTCCCCCCAAGAACCAGACGAACATCCTCCTAAAGCCAAGGATGGACGCTGCAGGAGGAGATCCAACTCCAGGAGTTATATTCTGTTGCCATGGCAACGCACCAAAGAGCAACCAAACTACGATGAAAAAAACTGTTTTATAAAGTTAAATCAGGATCTCAAATGGTTTCAGGCAATCAGAACCTCAGCTGCATCAACAGCAGGCCAAATGTCATCCAGAAAGATCTCTTTGATTTTGCAGTAATGTGTTATAAATGTTATATATGTTTGTGGGTGTGTCTTATATAAAAATGTTCGAAAAAAAACCTTTACTAGCTCCAGGTAAGGCTGTATGGACTTAAAGACTTCTCTATGTAACCAACAAGCCAAATCAATGGGCACCTCACAAAGTCTACAGGTCCCCAGAAGGAATACAGGCCCCCACGAGGTCTATAGGTCCCCACGAGGTCTACAGGTCCCCACGATGAGTTCAGGCCCCCATAAGGTTTACAGGTCCTCATGAGGTCTACAGGTCCCCATGACGTCTACAGGTCCCCACGAGGAATACAGGTCCCTATGACGTCTACAAGTCCACACGAGGAATACAGGTCCCTATGACGTCTACAAGTCCACACGAGGAAAACAGGTCTCCATGACGTCTACAGGTCCCCACGAAGTCTACAAGTCCCCACGAGGTCTACAGGTCCCCACGGGGTCTATAGGTCCCCACGAGGAATACAGGTCCCCATGACGTCTACAGGTCCCCACGAGGGATACAGGTCTCCATGACGTCTACAAGTCCACACGAGGAATACAGGTCTCCATGACGTCTACAGGTCCCCACGAGGAATACAGGTCCCTATGACGTCTACAAGTCCACACGAGGAACACAGGTCTCCATGACGTCTACAGGTCCCCACGGGGTCTATAGGTCCCCACGAGGACTACAGGTATCCACACTGATTACAGGTCCCCTTAAGGACGAAAGGTCCCCATGAGGTCTACAGGTCAACACGAGGTCTACAGGTCCCCAGGAGGTCTACAGGTCCCTATGACGTCTACAGGTCCCCACGAGGTCTACAGGTTTCCACACTGATTTCAGGTACCCTTAAGGACAACAGGTCCCCACGAGGTCTACAGTTCCTCATGAGGTCTACAGGTCCCCACAAGGTCTATAGGTCCCCACGAGGTCTACAGGTCCCCATGAGGTCTACAGTTTCTCATGAGGTCTACAGGTCCCCACGAAGTCTACAAGTCCCCTTAAGAACTACAGGTCCGCACAAGGTCTATAGGTCCCCACGAGGTCTACAGGTCCCCACGAGGACTACAGGTACTTATGAGAACTACAGGTCGGCACAAGGACTAAAGGTCCCCACGAGGTCTACAGGTCCTCACGCGGTCTGCAGGTCCCCACGAGCACTGTAGGGCTTCATGAGAATTAAAGGTTGGCACAAGGACTAAAAGTCCCTACAGGTCCTCACAAGCTCTACAGGTCCCCATGAGGTCTACCCGTTTCTATGACGAGTTCAGGTCCCCATAAGGCCTATAAGTCCTCACAAGGACTACAGGTCCCTTCGAGGACTAAAGGTCCCCACGAGGTCTATAGGTCCCCATGACGAGTTCAGGCCCCCATAAAGTCTTCAGTTCCTCATGAGGTCCCTCTACAGGTCTTCACGAGGACTACAGACCCTGACGAGAACTACAGGTCCCCACAAGGACTAAAGGTCTCCACGAGGACTACAGGTCTCCACGAGGACTACTGACCCTGGTGAGAATGAAAGGTCAGCACAAGGTCTAAAAGTCTGCACGAGGTCAACAGGTCATCAAAAGGTCTACAGGTCCCCACAACATCTACAGGTCCCCCCGACGAGTTCAGGTCCCCATGAAGTCTATAGGTCCTCTGGAGGACTACAAGTCCTCGCAACATCAACAGGTCCCCACGACGAGCACAGGTCCCCATGAGGTCTACAGGTCCTCATGAGAACTACAGGTCCGCACATGGACTAAGATCCCCACGAGGCCTACATGTCCTCAAAAAGGTCTACAGGTCCTCACAACATCTACAGGTCCCCACAACGAGTTCAGGTCCCCATGAGGTCTACCAGTTTCCATGACGAGTTCAGGTCCCCATAAGGCCTATAAGTCCTCACAAGGACTACAGGTCCCTTCGAGGACTAAAGGTCCCCACGAGGTCTATAGGTCCCCATGACGTCTACAGGTCCCCACGAGGAATACAGGTCCCCATGACGACTACAGGTCCCAACGAGGTCTATAGGTCCCCACGAGGTCTGCAGGTCCCCACGGGGTGTGCAGGTTCCCACGGGGTCTATAGGTCCCCACGAGCTCTACAAGTCCCCACAAGGTCTACAGGTCCCCACGAGGTCTATAGGTCCCCACGAGGTCAACAGGTCCCCACGACGAGTTCCAGCCCCCATAACCTCTACAGGTCCTCATGAGGTATACAGGTCCCCAGAAGGTCTATAGGTCCCCACGAGATCTATAGGGACCCACGAGGTTTACAGGTCCCCACATGGTCTACAGGTCCCCACGAGGTTTGCAGGTCCCCAAGGGATCTATAGGTCCCCACGAGGTCTGCAGGTCCCCACGAGGTCTACAGGTCCCCACGGGGTATATAAGGCCCCCACGAGGTCTATAGGTCCCCACGAGGTCTACAAGTCCCCACGATGAGTTCAGGCCCCCATAAGGTTTACAGGTCCCCATGAGGACTACAGGTCCTCATGAGGTACACAGGTCCCCACAAGGTCTATAGGTCCCCACGAGGTCTACAGGTCCCCACAACTTTTACAGGTCCCCATAAGGTCTACAGGTCCACCCGGGGTGTGCAGGTTCCCACGGGGTCTATAGGTCCCCACGAGGTCTATAGGTCCCCACGAGGTCTACAGGTCCCCACGATGAGTTCAGGCCCCCATAAGGTTTACAGGTCCTCATGAGGTCTACAGGTCCCCATGACGTCTACAGGACCCCACGGGGAATACAGGTCCTCATAACGTCTACAGGTCCTCACGACAACTTCAGGCCCCCATAAGCTCTACAGGTCCTCATGAGGTCTACAGGTCCCCATGACGAGTTCAGGCCTCCATAAGGCCTACAGGTCCCCATGAGGTCTACAGGTCCTCATGAGGTCTACGGTAACCCACGATGGGTTCAGGTCCCAACGAGGACTACAGGTCCACACGAGGACTATAGGACCTCATGAGAATTACAGGTTGGCACAAGGACTAAAAGTCCCTACGAGGTCTACAGGTCCTCACATGCTCTACAGGTCCCCATGAGGTCTATAGGTCTCCAGAGGAATATAGGTCCCCACCAGGACTACCAGTCTCAACAGGTCCCCACGACGAGTTCCGGTCCTCACAACGTCTACAGATCCCAACAACAAGTTCAGGTCACCATAAGGCCTACAAGTCCTCACAAGGACTACAGGTCCCCAATCGGTCTGCAGGTACCCGCGAGAACTACAGGTCCACACAAGGACTAAAGGTCCCCACGAGGACTACAGACCCTGATGAGAATTACAGGTCGGCACAAGGACTAAAAGTCCCCATGAGGTCAACAGGTCCTCAAAAGGTCTACAGGTCCTCGCAACGTTTACAGGTGCCCCCGACGAGTTTAGGTCCCAATGAGGTCTATGGGTCCTCAGGAGGACTACAGGTCCTCGCAACATCAACAAGGTACCCACGATGAGTAAAGGTCCCCATGAGGTCTATAGGTCCCCAGGAGGTCTAGAGGTCCTCACAACGTCTGCAGATCCCCATGAGAACTACAGGTCCCCATAAGAACTACAGGTCCGCACAAGGAGTAAAGGTCCCTACGAGGTCTATAGGTCCTCAAAAGGTCAACAGGTCCTCACAACATTTACAGGTCCCCACAACGAGTTCGTGTCCCCATGCGGTCTACCAGTTTCCACGACGAGTTCAGGTCCCCATAAGGCCTACAAGTCCTCCCAAAGTCTACAGGTCCTCACAAGGTCTACAGGTCCCCACGACGAGTTCAGGTCCCCATGAGGTCTATAGGTCCCCACAAGGACTAAAGGTCCCCAGTAAGACTACAGGTCCTCAATAGGTCTGAAGATCCCCTATGAGAACTACAGGTCCCCAATAGGTCTGCAGGTCCGCACAAGGAGTAAGGGTCCCCACGAAGACTACAGGTCCTCATGAGAACTACAGGTCTGCACAAGGACTAAGGTCCCCACAAAGACTACAGGTCCCCATAAGGCCTACAAGTCCTCACAAGTACTAAGGTCCCCACGAGGACTACAGGTCCTCAAAAAGGTCTACAGGTCCTCACAACGTCTGCAGATACCCATGAGAACTACAGGCCCTCATAAGAACTATGGGTCCCCACGAGGACTACAGGTCCCCACGAGGACTACAGGTCCTTTTGCGAACTACAGGTCGGCACAAGGACTAAAGGTCCCCACGAGGTCTACAGGTCCTTTTGCAAACTACAGGTCGGCACAAGGACTAAAGGTCCCCACGAGGTCTACAGGTCCTCAAAAGGTCTACAGGTCCTCACAACATTTACAGGTCCCCACAACAAGTTCGGGTCCCCATGCGATCTGCCAGTTTCCAAGACGAGTTCAGGTCCCCATAAGGCCTACAAGTCCTCACAAAGTCTACAGGTCCTCACAAGGTCTACAGGTCCCCACGACGATTTCAGGTCCCCATGAGGTCTATATGTCCCAAGGAGGACTACACGTCCTCACAAGGTCTACAAGTCCCCATGACAAGTTCAGGTCCCCATAACCCCTACAAGGTCTCACAACATCTACAGGTCCCCATGAGGTCTATAGGTTCCCAGGATGACTAAAAGTTCCCATGAGGACTACAGGTCCCCATCAGGACTTCATGAGGTCAGCAGGTCCTCAGTGATCATCCTGAAAACGCTTTTATAAAGTCACAACCACACGAGGTTCTGAGCACTAGACTCAAATGAACTCTTGAAATCATTATTATTCCATCAACTATGATGGAA
>NC_050521.1:28931887-28944718 GCF_002922805.2 Oryzias melastigma | reverse complement strand
ACGAGGACTACAGGTCCTTTTGCGAACTACAGGTCGGCACAAGGACTAAAGGTCCCCATGAGGTCTACAGGTCCTTTTCCGAACTACAGGTCGGCACAAGGACTAAAGGTCCCCACGAGGTCTACAGGTCCTCAAAAGGTCTACAGGTCCTCACAACATTTACAGGTCCCCACAACAAGTTCGGGTCCCCATGCGATCTGCCAGTTTCCACGACGAGTTCAGGTCCCCATAAGGCCTACAAGTCCTCACAAAGTCTACAGGTCCTCACAAGGTCTACAGGTCCCCACGACGAGTTCAGGTCCCCATGAGGTCTATATGTCCCAAAGAGGACTACACGTCCTCACAAGGTCTACAAGTCCCCATGACAAGTTCAGGTCCCCATAACCCCTACAAGGTCTCACAACATCTACAGGTCCCCAGGAGGACTAAAAGTTCCCATGAGGACTACAGGTCCCCATCAGGACTTCATGAGGTCAGCAGGTCCTCAGTGATCATCCTGAAAATGCTCTTATAAAGTCACAACCACACGAGGTTCTGAGCACTAGACTCAGAAGAACTCTTGAAATCGTTATGATTCCATCAACTATGATGGAATCATAACGATGAAGGAGAATTATTATCCCAGTACCCCCCCCCCACGATGGCTATCTGAATAACTCCTGTCAGTAAACCTTTAGTGCTGAACAGCTGTAATTCTCCTGCAGGCCAGTAGAGGCGCTTGAGTCCGTCTGTATTCCAGCATCAGTCAGAGGTCATGAATGAAAGTCATGAGCAGGAGCACAGCGCCCTCAGCTGGTCATGCTCAGTATTACAGCCTTAATCCAGGTGGAGGTGTTTGGTAGGAGGTTCAAAGTCCTGATGGACAAACTCATTTCTTCAGGTGATTCTTCCATCAGTGAACTCAGACTTTCCTTCTTTCCTTGCTTCACTTCACGCCAACAAGACACCTGAAACTTAAAGCAGGAGCTGAATCATCAGAATGAGTGAGGGTTTGAATCCTGGAGGCTGTCACACGCTCTCCCAGAGCCTCATGAACCCTCATGTCTGTCAGGCTGGAGCTTCCAGCAGCAGCCAATCAGAGCGCGCCAGACGAGCGAGAGCCCGGCCATCTGTATGTGGACGGATGCCACCGGCGCTCTGCATTTGGCGAGCGGCGTGTTTTTGTCTTTTCTGGACCGTTCCAGTCCTTTCCAAACATCTACATCCTGGACGTCATGGATGATCTCCAGCTCGGGTTTCAGGCTGCTGCCGTGACGACCGTCAGCATCTCCTCAGGATGTTTTATGGAGAAGATGTTTCCTCCAAACTCCAAGTTCCATTAGAACTGTTACTAAGAACCTCAGGAAGGATCAGAACCACAGGAACCATGCCCCCCCAGCGACCCCAAGACGGTCCTCAGAGATCCTGGATCACGTCCTCCAGACGTTAGTCATTCTCCTGATAACTGGACCAAACGGAGAACCAGAACCTCAGAGATCGGATCCTCTGATGATCCAGAGGTTGATTTCTGCAGAACTTCCACTTTTTCAGCATCATCATGGAGAGTGGTTCCCCTCACAGTTCTGACCCGGTTCTACTGCCTGGGAACTAATGTGACCGAACCGACACTCCTGTGAGGAGGAGGCCGTCCTACCAGGATCCAGACCTGTTGGGGTGCTGAAGATGCAGCACACCCACCGACTGTATACAGAAAACTGGACAGAGCGACTGTGATGTCACTCATAAATACCTTACCTGTGGCTCCAGCCAAATTAAGTCAATTCAGTCGCCATTTTCACCATATGGACACCGCCATGTTGGAGCCAGACGACAGTGATTGGTCTGAATTATTGTTTCTACGGCAACTGCTGTCGTCAATCAGGAGAGAGCTTGTTGGAAGGCCACACCCCTTCCACTGAGAGTGGCTTGAGAGAATCTGTCAATCAAATGTTGAACGTGGGGTCAACAGGCTCCACCTACTTTTATTGGGGATCTGATTGGTTAGTTTGTGAGTGTACAGAGAAAGAAAAAGGAGGATTTTCAGGACGTGAAACGGTATCAGAACCAGAATGATTATTCTGACCAATAGAAGGATGGAGACGTTCATCTGACCTTTGACCTGTGAGCTGAAGGAAGACAGGACCACAACGGAAAAGCAGACATCTTTATTTTAGTGTGCAGCGCCATCTAATGGCGCCCCGGCCCGAACAAGCAAGCCTGCATTAGCAGAGTCCGGCTGCAGGTCCGTGTTTGAGTCCCGGGTCTCCTCCTGACATTCGGATCAGCGCCACTCGACCCGCAGAACCAGGACACAAAGTTCTTTCTGGTCTGGCAGGTCCACACAGGCCCTGACCCTGATGCTCCCTCCGCTCAGCGTCCTCCATCAGTAGCTCCGCCCATCAGCCAAAGGTTCCTGTCGCCGTGACGACAGCTCTATCCCAGCAGGCACCACGGCGTCTGGTTCTGGTCGCACTCCAGCTTGGTGCTGATGACGGTGCAGGGCGCGCCGCTGATGCTCAGCTCCTGCCGGGACTCCACCGCGTACCGCAGGTTGGTCAGCCCCCCCTCCGGGTCCACCTTAAACTGCTCCTGTGGGGGCAGAGCCAGGATCAGAGAGGGGGCGGGGCTAGCGGTCCAATCACAGACTCAAACCCTTCACAGAACCTGCTTCTGGGACGCCACCCTCTTCTGGTCCCTCTTCCTCCAGGCGGGGTCGTGCAGGTGCAGGAAGGTTTTGTACCCCGTGGTGATGCCGCTGGGCCGGTACAGCTGTGGAGGAAACCGCCGTCAGACTGGATCCGGGACACCTGAAATCGGCGCCGTCACCTTTACCTGTAGCTCTGCCTTCCTCAGCCGCCTGTAGAACTCGTCGTCCTCGCGGCCCCAACCCCAGAACCGGTTGGACATCCCGTTACACTGCAAGGAAGCGGGAGGAGACGGTCCGACTCAGCAGAACCAGCAAACACAGAAGGAACCACTCCGTCGGTTCAGACAGATCCACAAACACGGAGAGGTCCATCAAACATGAGAACAGGAGCGCCACGACTCGCTCAGACTTAAGGTGCACGTGTGCGTGCACGTGTCTTCTCCTCCAACAAACTTCATTTAATTCAATAAAATTCCACCTTAAAAAACTGAAGACCTGATAGTCCAGAGGAGAGAGGAGGAGTTCAGGCTTGAGAGGAGCGTTTCAAATTCACAGAAGCTCCGCCCACTCTCCACTGACAGGGTCATAAAGCATCATCCAGGAGGAGGAGCTGAAGTCTGACGTCATCACTGTCTGCAGACACAGCAGAGGGCCAACAGCTCCCCCGAGTGGAGAGCTGAAGCCACTGCAAGCCTCCTCCCAAACGATGAGGAGGAAGAACCGTCACTGTTCTTCATCTTTACCGGATTTCATGACGTTCTGCTGATGCAGCAGAAATGTAGACAGGAAGCTGCAGCGTCTGCAGCATCTGCAGCGTCTGCAGCATCTTCAGTTACTAAAGGTAAATAAATACATGTATTAAACCTTTTATGAATAATGTTTTTTTTAAAAAAGTGTCTGTAGATTTTCACATAAATAGTATCTGCAGCATCTGCGGCGTCTGCAGTGTCTGCAGCGTCTGTAGCGTCTGCAGCGTCTGCAGCATCTGCGGCATCTGCAGCGTCTGCAGTGTCTGCAGCTTACCATGTGGTAGTGCTTCTTGGTGAGCAGCAGGATCCCTCCCACATAGGTCTTGTAGTGGTAGAGGGGGTGGAGCTCCGGCGAGGCCACGTGAAAGGGGCCGTCCTCGGGGAAGCCGTAGTCCAGCGCGTCGTTGAGGGGCAGCAGGTCCACGTCGTGCATGGCCAGGTAGTCGGTGTCGTTCCCGCTCTCCAGGTAGCCCACGTTGATGAGCGACGCTCGGTTGAACCTGAAACGCAGACGGTCGTTCTTACCGGGCGTGGATCGACCTCGGAGCCAGCTGGCCCCGCCCTCACCTGTAGTGGTCCACCTGGTTGATGATGAGGATCTTGTGGCGGATCTTCTTCTTGTTGAGGAAGGCGTGCATGAAGGGGACGAACACCAGCAGCTCCTCAAAGCGCTCCCGGAACGGCACCACCAGCGCCAGCTTGTGCGGGCCCCAGGACGGGTCCTCCTCGGCCTGAGGGTCCGGGGGGCAGGGCTGCGGCGCCGCCTGCTCTCGGGGGGCGGCCCTGTCCCGGTGCGGCGGCGAGGACAGGTCGGCGGAGCAGCTGAGCTGCAGCCAGAGCAGAGAGGCGAGCAGCAGCAGCATGCACAGGCCGAACAGCTTGTAGACGGTGCATCTGCCCGACAGCAGCCTGGAGACAAGGACGGAGGCCGGCGAGGGTCAAACCAACCGGGAACACAGCACCAGGAGTAATCAGATTACTGCAGTGAGCGCATCTGGTGCGTTTAGTGACCGTCAGAAATGTGAGAATCTACAAGTTCTGGGTCACGTTACAGAGCCAAGCAGAACTTCTGAGATCATGAGGCTGTATACTGATCCCGACCCAGAACCCGAACAGAACCCCCCAACACGCACCTCCTCTCCTCTTTGAAGTACAACACGGGCTTTCTCCTGGATGAATACATCATCTTCAAAGCCCGGTTCGGCTCCTTCAGACCCGGTTCCGGAGCTCTTTCCTTTGGCTTTGGTTCGGAGCTTCCCTTTGGCTCATCTCTGCGCGACGATTGGAACCAAACCGGACTCCATCCTGGATCTCCGAGCTTTCCGTGATTCCAGCGGCTCACTGCCACGTACGGAACCGGACCGGACCGCTGGCGGCGCGCTGCGGGGCTGGACACGTAGCGGTTCTCACGCGCCGCGGCTCCGGGTCCTCGCGCGGTTTGGATCTAGTTCATGTTCTGGTCCAAACTCCTCTAGAACCAGCCCAATAATCTTTGGGTCTAACAAACAATCAGGTTCCGGAACCAGAAACGACATTAAAACAACAATATCGGGATTTAGACGCAAACAAACGGCAGGAACTGCGGTCCCACGTGGATATGAGTCCGACGAGAAACGAGCAGGAGGAGTCGATGGTTCCGGGCTTCCCTTCTGGTTCAAACGAGCCGTCAGAAGGTTCGGTTCCGGTCAGAGCAGAAATATATTCAACCAGACGGAAATTCTGCAGATTCTCATCAGGTTCTGGTTCACAGAAACCACCAGAAACGTTTGAAAAAACTTTATTTATAACAGTTCTTAACAAAGAGAGAAAACCTGGAGCAAAAAGTAAATAAACAGAAATATTTACAATAATAAACTATTGTGGATCAGAAGCTGAAAAACAACTTTAAATGGAACTTCTGAGGTTTTTTCTGAATGTAGTTTACCTGCAGAAAACATGAAACTTTCCATGTAAATTAGGTATTAAGTCCGTTTTTAATCTTGGTGATGATTAAGATTTTCCATTTAAACATCACATAAATTCTCTAAATATAGACTTCTATATATTAGTGTAATAATTATTTATCATTGTAATTGAACACTTTGATCAATTCAAATCAGATTAAAAATGAAATGAGAATTTAAGAGAGATGTTTAAGTTTGTGGTCGTGGTTTTAGCTTTTTTAAATCCCTTTTTCTCAGGAGTTTAGATGTTTCTTTGCTCCAGACGATCCATCGCAGCAGCTCCAGGACTCACACGAGTCTCTGACCACTTCTGGTCAAAGTGAGAAGACAAACCACAGGTGAGCTGCAGCAACATTCAAAACATCCAAACTTTATTGGGAGCATTTTCAGTGCAGTCTGACGAGCCTTCAGACAAACAGAACCAAACCTTCACCGCCCAGAAGCCTTCAGCAGAAGAAAACAAACGGAATCCTCAGACTCCTCTGGACTCCAATAAAACCATTTCAGAACGTCGTTTGATAGAAATAAACTTTAATCTGCTGCAGCCGACATCCATCTTCACAAAAATAAAGTCCAGAACCCAAAAAGATTTACCAAATCAAAGTTTTCCTCTGCAGGAACCACAGCTGTGATGGTTTCTGCAGAAGAACGTAGAGTTTTTGTGCTTCTGTAAACCCGGTCGGTCGGCTCGCCGTAATCTCTGAGCTCAGTAACACGCCGGCGGACTTCCGCTGGGCGCCAGCGTCCCGTCCGTCTGCAGAAGCTCCTCAGACGGAGCGTCCCAGCGTCCACGCCTACACCAGCTTCTTAGCCTCGAAGAAGCTCTTCAGGTGTCTCATCTGCCAGATGCCGATGGCCACCAGGATGAGGGTCTGCACGATGGACCACCACAGGACGCGCTGGTTGGTGCTCTCGCTGGTCTGCCGGAAACGCTCCTCACGGTACTGCGGGGAACAGACAGCAGGGGGCGCTCAGACCGTGGAGTTCCACAGGGTTCTGGTAATGACTTCCTGTTCAGACTGATGACATTCAGACTGAAATAAAGGAAGATTCTCTGATTTGTCTGAGGAAACCGTCGGTGTTGGATGAGGAGCTGGAACTCTCAACATCCCATAATAACACACAGATCTCCAAACTTTAACGAGGTTCTGATCCGACCCACCCTCTGGTAGTTCTGCTCCTTCTGGATCTGGTCCACCTGCTCCACCAGCTGCCGGACCCTCAGCTGCAGCTCCGTCAGCTTGTCCTTGGCGGCGATCTCGGCGTAGTTGTTGGCGTGCTCGCCCACCTGGATGTCCAGGTGAACTCTCTGCAGCAGACAAAGGACAGTTTGAGCCGGCGTTCTGGCGGTACCGGGCCGCTCGGCCGGGCCTTGGGCTCACCAGCATCCCTCCCACGAACAGGGAGAACTTGGAGGAGTTGGAGTGCAGGCAGATCTGGTGCTCGCCGGGCGTGTGCGACGTGAAGGTGAAGCGTCCCTCCGAGCCGTACTGCCGAGACAGGATCACCTGCAGGAGACGGAACCGCTTAGACCGACGCCACCAGAACCCGACCAGAACCCAACCGAGTCTCCTCCGGAGGAGACAAGCAGCAGCAGCTCTGACTTCAGAGGTCATGAGGCGGTCGCCATGGTTACAGAGAGCATCACCCCGGGCGTCAGGAGGTCCCGGTTCTTCCCCGGTTCTGCCCCGGTTCCGCCTTTACCTTCTCGTCAGGGTCCTTGACCTCCACGAACATGCCCAGACCCGGGCTGGCCGGCAGGTACTCCTCCCGCTGCCGGTCGTACAGCTGGGTCCGGTAGTTTCCTGTAGAAACCAGAGAGTCTCGGTGAGCAGAACCGTCCGACCCGGAGCTCCTGAACTGGGAGACACTTCCTGTTCTGGAAGCAGAACCGGGTCAGAACCTTCATCTGCTGCTCTGCAAGAACCGCCGCTCCACCTGCTGCTGGAGGAACCGAGCAGATGATCCTGATCTGAACCCGGTTCTGGTTCCGGTTCACCCCCCATAATGACCTTCTACAGTCTGACGTCATCACCCCGCAGACGGACACCTGTCCGAACCTCCGTGTTCTACATGATTCACGACTCTTTCCCGCCGTTTGTAAACTTTCCTCGCGCCGCGGAACTTCCCGCCGCTAGCCGCTAGCGTTAGCCGCTCACCGATGATCATGGTCTCGTCCGGGATCTCCTCGATGAAACATTTCTTCTCCAGCTCCCCGATGTGGAAGTAGAGCGCGGGCACGCGGCCGCTCAGGAGCGCGAGCAGCAGGAGCGTCAACACGCACGGCTGCATGCTGATCCGGACCGAACCGTCTTCCTGCCGGAACCGCCGAGCTCACACGGAGTCTGCGCGTCCGCCGCAGTGCCACGTAAACCCTCGCGCGTCTTCGGCCAATCGGAGCGCAGCGGGGGAATGCTGGGAATTGTAGTTTAGGATGACGTCAGAATGAGAGCGACGGTCCCTCAAACTTCTGGATTCGTTGTTTGCAGCTCGAATATTGATGATAAAATGATTAAAGACAGAATACTTTTGGAAAAACAGAACTTATTATTTAAAGACAATATACTTATGAGCTCCTGTGATATCGATGGTCTCAATGTTCACTCTGAATATCACATTCAAGATGAATTGAGTAGAAATCCTCTCTGGAATCCTCTCTCCTTCACATTTGATCTGATGGGATCCATTTAGTTCTGATGTTTGATTTGGATTTAAAGTTTTATCTCCGAGGTTTTTGTCACTTACAAACACAACTTTTCACCACATTAACACATGATTTGGAATAAGAAGGACATATTATATAAACATAAATCTTTTTTGATGATTGATTTTGTATCAATATTATTTTATGGATCAATTATTTAACGGTGGAGGCTTTCTTTTAACGTAGGAGTGATTCCCTCCGCGGTCTGTCTGCTCTTTAATCACATCAGAAAATCCTTCATGTCTCCAGCTGATCCTGCTGTCCTTCCCGCCACCCGAGAATCGATCCTGGACCCATCAGAGTTCCAGGAGACTGTAGCAACACTGCCATCTAGTGGATCTTAGTGGAACATGTTGTTCTGACAGACCGTGGAAGGTTCGGTTCTCTAGTACATTTTTACTCACTAGTAAAATCAAGTAAATCTCTCTCAGAATAGTACATAGAATTGACCCACTAAATCTTATAATATAGATTTAAACTGAACATTGATATTCTTTGTAGTTTTGTACTAATTCCAATTAGACTATTGTGTATTTGTTTTGGAACTCTCCATGTCTTCAAATATTTTGGTAAAACGTTTGTGATTGGACACATAAAAGTGGACGTTTGTTTGAACCTATTTTGTAAAGATACATTATTTGGTTTTTCAGGTCAAGAAAACTGATAAGAACTTTAGAATAAATCTATAAATCTGATTCTTATTTCATCTCACACATGTAAATACTCAGATAGAAAACAATGTTGTGCTGCTTTCATGTGTGAATTTAAACTCAATATGAATGTTATCATTCATTCACCCCCCCCCCTTTAATCATTGTTTTTGTTTTATACTCTTTTTGTTCTATTGATTTATTTACTTTGCTGACTGAAAATGTTCAATTAAGCTCACTAAAAGAATTTCTGGATTTATTCTAAACTTATTATATTTGGGATACATGAAAAGAACAGAATTAACTATAAAATTGGCAATTAATCTATTAAGTTTCATATTCACAAATCTACATTTTCTTTATCACCCCCCTCCCCCCGCACTAACTAAAGATTTAAAATCGTATTTTCTTACCATCTCTAAAAGGGTAAACAGAAAAGTCATATGTATTAATGAAAGTTTTGGACTTATTGTAATGAGATCTGTAATGTTTGTTCTGTAATATTTATGGATTCTCATTGTTCTACATTGTTGTTCTGTATGATTTGGACGATAAAGTATTTAAAAAAAACGGTTTTATTCATTTACTGCTGGGATGAAAACAGAAACGTGCAGAAGTCACATGATTTCAGACCCACGGGATGAGAACAAACCTGTAAACCACGAGGAGAACTGGAACATTTGAACCACAAACATGAATTAATGAATGAACTAATAACAGCAGAAACTGATGCTTTATGACTGGAGGGAGACAGAATCACTGCAGTGCATCCTGGGTCTTCCTCAGGGCTCCTTCTGATTGGACGAGCCTGGAACAGGTCCATCACAGCAGGAGGCCCTAGACTCCCAGATCCTCCACACCAGGACTGGACCCTGGAAGTCCTCCATGTGAAGAGCCGGTCCACCGGGATTCTGGAGACTTTTCCTGACAGGCTGTGATGAGGATGAAACTCCTCTGTCCTCCGGAGGCCCGACCAGACACACATAGACAAAAACAAATCATAAATAAAGCTATTCATTCATGAATAAAATAATGCTGAGGCTCAACTATATAAAATAATCAGCTGTAAATTTATAAAGTATGTATTACTGATATGACTACATGTTTTTAAAAAGCCTCAGACCTCATCTTCAATAAGAAGATTATTTAGCTTTTTTGGAATCTAAATATTTATGATTTTATGATTTTTTTTACATAAACTACAACAGTTTTAATCCTGCATAAGTGCTATAATATCACTGTAATGATGTTGCACATTAACATGATGAGGTTTATGATGTTTGTCTCGTTTTGTTTTCCAGTAGAAACATCATATTTTAACTGAAGTATTTTACATTTGTTAAATAAAAAACAGTAAACATTAGTGAGGTTAGCTTTTCTTCTTCTCTATCACTCTTAGATTCATGTCGATCATACGGATCCAGTTTTATTCTGGAGTCGAAACGGTCAGTTCTGAGTTCGGCCGCTGGGGGGCAGCAGAGAACTCCAGCCGACTCTGTCCAGCGAAGAAGAGCCGTTTCCATAGCGACCACAGCGGCTCAAACATGGCGCCTGGTGAGTCTTTTCTTCTCCTCGCAGGAAAAAAAGCAACAAATCGATTATTTCAAGTCATTTTCTGCGTCTCCGCTTCTATCAGCGACGGAGGAAACCACTTCCGGTCCGCCGATGACTTCCGGGCTGAGAGTTAGCGGCTAAAAACATTCTCGCTCGGATTATTTCTCTGAAATATTAACGTTTTATTCCACAGATAATCTAATGAACTTCCGCTGCTGTTTCTAGAACGTCCAATCTTCTCTTTTAAACTCTCGTCCCGCTCATTTCTATCAACGTTTGTCTCACCGCGTCCGCAGGGAGCCGACCAATCGTATCCTTCTGCTGCCCGAGGGGGCGGGGCCGCGGCGTTTCCATCAGCAGCTGTTGTCCTTGACCACGCCTCCTCAGCTGTCCTCCACGCCTCTGCAGGTGCTGCTCTACCTGAACAGCTGGTACTTCGCTGCTTTCTACCTGGCAGAGATCCTCATGTTCGTCTACAAAGGTGTGCCCTCCAGAACCTGCAGGTCCAGATCAGTCTGGACCTGCAGGTTCTGGAGCTCCTCCTCCTCCTGTCTGCAGGGATCCTGCTGCCGTACCCGTCTGATAACCTGGTCCTGGACGTGGTTCTGCTGCTCCTCTTCCTCGCTCTGGAGACTCTGCGCATCTTTTACGGTGACACCAACACAAACGTGTCCTTGGTTCTCCTCAGAACCAGCTGAGCGGTTCTGAGCTGGGTCCAAATGATCAGTGAGCTGGAGACTAAACAGAACATGCAGGAGGAAGAGGACGTAGACATAAATGCACCAGAAGCTAACCTCTCCTGTTGGAAAGATGAGAAATATTCTTTAGACTTTAGAAATGCATGCTGGGATATTTCATGATGATCTAGAAGTTTCTGATGTTTCCATGAGGTTCTCCTCTGGAGTGGAGGACCTCCTCCTGCTCAGGTGTTTCCTGTAGATCACAGGTTCACGTCTTTAACCTCAGACTCAAACCTGGATCTGTTCTGCCGCTCGGCCGGCTCAGGCTAACGCTCCGTGTTGTCCAGGCTGGAAGGGGAACCTGTGCGAGCGCTCCCTGACCTCCTGCCTGTCGCTCTTCATCCTGGCGTCGTGTGCGGCGCTCGCCGTCTACTACCTGCTGCTGCAGACCTTCGTCCTGCGGCTGGAGTTCCTGCTCTGCGCCGTCCTGCTCTGCTTCTACAGCCTGGAGTTCCTGCTGGGATTCATCGCCGTGTCCTCCTTCTCCAGGTGCGCTGAGCCCGCGGGTCGGTTCTGAGTGTGAGGAAGTTTGTGACCTTCACTGCTCCTTGCAGGTCCAAAGTGTACTGAAGAACCAGGAGCGGTCTCACCTGCAGCCCAGAGGGACTCAGGACTGTCACCATCTGTGCTGCTTCAGTTTCTGTCGTTCTTCAGAGTTCTGTAAATAAACTTTTTTTTAATTTTCTAACTTTAGACTTCTGTGTGATACCAGAACCAGAACCAACTTTGGGTCTGTGAACTAATGCAGTCAGGCTGAGCCGCTTTAAAGATGATCTGTTTGTACTAGACCGTCCGGTTCTGACCCACATTACGAGACGTGAAGCTGTTAGGAGCTGTGAGCTGGGTTCAGCCGGGTTTGGGTCGTGTCGCTAGCAGAAACGCAGACGAGAACATCTGCACAGAAACGCAGACGAGAACATCTGCACAGAAACGCAGACAGGTCCGTCTGCAGAGAAAGAAAATGTAGAAAAGTCTGTAACACATTTACCATCAGCTGCTTTCCCACCAAATGAAGTCATCAGAGCAAAGTCCAGATTCTGAGTCCAGATTCTAAATCCAGATTCTAAATACAGATTCTAAGTCCAGATTCTAAGTCCAGATTCTAAGTCCAGATTCTAAATCCAGATTCTAAATCCAGATTATAAATCCAGATTCTACGTCCAGATTCTAAATCCAGACTATAAATCCAGATTCTAAATCCAGACTATAAATCCAGATTCTAAGTCCAGATTCGAAATCCAGATTCTAAGTCCAGATTCTAAGTCCAGATTCTAAATCCAGATTCTAAATCCAGATTCTAAGTCCAGATTCTAAGTCCAGATTCTAAGTCCAGATTCTAAATCCAGATTCTAAATCCAGATTCTAAATCCAGATTCTAAGTCCAGATTCTAAATCCAGATTCTAAGTCCAGATCCTAAATCCAGATTCTAAATCCAGATTCTAAGTCCAGATTATAAATCCAGATTATAAATCCAGATTCTACGTAAAGATTCTAAATCCAGATTCTAAATCCAGATTCTAAATCCAGATTATAAATCCAGATTCTAAATCCAGATTATAAATCCAGACTCTAAATCCAGATTCTAAATCCAGATTCTAAATCCAGATTCTAAATCCAGATTATAAATCCAGATTCTAAATCCAGATTATAAATCCAGATTCTAAATCCAGATTCTAAGTCCAGATTCTAAATCCAGATTATAAATCCAGATTCTAAATCCAGATTCTAAATCCAGATTCTAAATCCAGATTCTAAGTCCAGATGTTTCGATCCTGTAGACTGCAGCTCCTGGATGGATGAGAATCCTCCTCAGCCTCCAGTCTCTGCTTCCTAACTCTTTGTCCTCAAAGTCCACAAAACCTTC
>NC_050521.1:28928305-28931622 GCF_002922805.2 Oryzias melastigma | reverse complement strand
CCAGACTATAAATCCAGATTCTACGTCCAGATTCTAAATCCAGACTATAAATCCAGATTCTACGTCCAGATTCTAAATCCAGACTATAAATCCAGATTCTAAATCCAGATTCTAAATCCAGACTATAAATCCAGATTCTAAGTCCAGTTGTTTCGATCCTGTAGACCGCAGCTCCTGGATGGATGAGAATCCTCAGCCTCCAGTCTCTGCTTCCTGACAACTCTTTGTCCTCAAAGTCCACAGAACCTTCCGGGCCTGTGAAGAACTGCCTTCAGCTGCTGGTGTTTCTGCATGTGTTCAGCAGACGTGACATTTCTGAGCTTTATCAACTTCTGAAGGGAAACTTTCCTTCCTTAAGCCGCCTCTAATCTCAGATGACTAATTTAACAGAAGGTGAACAGGCGGAATGTGAGCGGCGGCGCTGCAAAGAGGATCAGCAGAGCCGGATTCTTCCGGGCCCGGCCGCCGTCGCGGGGCATTTGTTCTGCTTGTCGGCGTCTGATTGGCTGCGGCTCGTATTAAAGAGCTCGGTGTATCGGCACGTGTCCTCCGCGGCTCTGAGAGCAGAGGGGTTTCATTACCGAGCCGGGCCGTTCTGCTGCATGAGGGAAACCGAGCGTCTTTGGTGAGCAGCATCACTGCTGCCGTCGCCATGGAAACGTGGAGGAGGAGCGGCCGGACGCCGGCATCCGTCTGTGAGACCCCGAAACGAATGTTTTAGGGTGGGAAAGATCGGCATGTTTACTGAAGCTTCCTCAGGACGGAAAGTTCTGGTTCTGTTGGGTTTTTCAGTGACTCAGTCAGATCCAGGAACAGTTTTAACCCTTTTAGCTCCAGTGTTTCTTTGATTTACTTTAACTTTTCAACCGTTAACAGGATCATTCCAGCCGAGCCGCTTTTCCCACTCAAAATCTACTGGAATGATCCCAAAATCTACTGGAATGATCCCAAAATCTACTGGAATGATCTCAAAATCTACTGGAACGATCTCAAAATCTACTGGAATGATCCCAAAATCTACTGGAATGATCTCAAAATCTACTGGAATGATCTCAAAATCTACTGGAATGATCCCAAAATCTACTGGATCGATCTCAAAATCTACTGGAATGATCCCAAAATCTACTGGAATGATCCCAAAATCTACTGGAATGATCTCAAAATCTACTGGAATGATCCCAAAATCTACTGAAACGATCCCAAAATCTGAACGGCAGAAAAGTTACAGTACGTTAGAGATTTTGTGTTTAAGCATTTTGTCGTCCTCGCTGTCGCCCTCTGCTGGCAGAAACTGCAGATAAATCCAACGTTTTTACATCTGACATGATTTTCCTGTTAGAATGAAAACACCTGAATTCAGGTAAAGTGAGCCCAAAGTCAGACCATCTTCCTCCTCCTCCTCCTCCTCCGAGGAGCATTTCTCCGTCTAAATGAGGCTTTCCCACCAACCCGCCTGTAAACTGCAGAGGCGGCGGCGGCGCCGAGGTTATTTATGAAGGTTTCAAAGCGTTTAAAGCCAAACTTGATAGAAGCGGTTTGCAAATGATTCTTTAAACGCGCCCAGAGAGTCATCAATTATCATTAGGCTGTTAAACTGTCTGTAATATTCCAGTTTTGACACTTAATGAGGTTGGGAGGTTAAGCAGCCAATCAGAAGAGCCGCAGCCTAACGAGCCGGTGTGTTGACAGAAAGCAGAAAATGATGATTTACTAGGTGAGCTTTTATTCATGCCGTGTCCCAGATGAATAAAGATCAAATTAGAGGTTTATGAGCTCCGCTGTCTATCCTGACATTTATATGAGCTCTGGGCTCGGCTCGCCGTGATTTATGTTTACCGCCGCGCAGGAGGGGAAAATAAAAATAAAAACAAATGAAGTCGCCTGGAATCCTATTCTAATGCTCCGTCAGCACAGATGCACGCTGGGATGACGGAGAGGAGGAAGCTGACCTCCTCACAGCGCCGTCAGCGATGCCGCTCCGAGAGCCTCCAGAACCTCAAACGGGTCAGAGGTCCGGTTTGGTTCAGATGTTCCTGCAGAGATGGAAGAAAACGAGTGAAGCTCAGGATGCTGCAGGTTTGTTAAACATTCAGGTTCTTTATTCAGAACCAAAGATGATTTCAAAATGGACCAATGGGAGTGAAGCTCCGCCCACAGGAGGAGAAACTGTGTTTCATGAAGGAAGCTTCAGAGAAATGAAAACACTGCAGGTGTTCTGACCAAAAGCTCTGAGACGGAAACGCCGTTTCTCTTAGTGGGCGGAGTTTTCCCTCCATGAAAGTTCCCATGAGCCCTCAGAGGTCAAAGAGGAAGCTGGAAGCATCAGGACGCTCAGGAGCAGCTTCATCCCTGTGGAGGCGTCTCACAGACGGAGACGCTCCGCCGGCGGCCACATGGTGGCAGTGAAGCTCCACCGCTCAGCCGCAGGACGGCGGCCGCCATCATCAGGGAGGAAGAGGAGGATGAGTGGGAGGGCTGAAGATCTCCTGAAGTTCTGATCGTCATCGTGACCTGATGGAGCTGTCTGTCCATCAGTCTGCTGGGAAACACCCACAGGAACCAGAACCAGAACACTCCAAAAACACCTGAGGAATGCCACAGCTCTTCTCAGCTGGAACCAGTGAGCTGTCACAGCTTACCACTGCGACAGCTCAGGAGAGCAGCTTCCCTAACAGAACCATCCGTCCGTCTTTACCTTGTTCTTGTCCGGTCGGGTCCAGACGGGTCTTCAAAAAACACTAAAAGATAGAAGATAAAACATGTTTTTACTGAAAAAACATGAAATCATTTCCTTAAAAAATCTTGAAGCACATCAGGAAAATATTCACAACTGACTTCAGGTTCTAGAGGATCAAGTTTTAAATTAAATTACCACAATAACTGATTCATGAAGAAGTATTTAACATTTTAATGTGGAACTTAATTCAGCAAAACAACATTTATGTAGAAATGATTTAGTGAGTTTGTGGTTCTTAGGATGATTTTTATTTTCAGATTTATTTATTCTTCATCTGTTAATGTTTATTTTAAATATTTTTGCTAAAATTCTTTTACATTTTATTCATTTTCAGCTTTATAATTGACATTATTTCATTGTTGATCTTTGACTTGACAGATTCATTCTGTTGTATTTTATCGTCACGTTTCATTTCTCCTCAGAGGAAACTTCACTTTTGCTCTGGATTTATTCTGAAAAATGTCCTTTCAAAATAAAAATATTTTATATATTTATGATTCTTTTACCTCAACATGTTCACCTCATCCATCCATCCATCATCCATCCATCATCCACCATCCATCCATCCATCATCTATCAT
>NC_050521.1:28925474-28928230 GCF_002922805.2 Oryzias melastigma | reverse complement strand
TCCATCATCCACCATCCATCCATCCATCATCCATCCATCCATCATTGATCCATCCACCATCCATCATCCATCACTGATCCATCCATCATCCATCCATTCATCCATGATTCATTCATCCATCCATCCATCATCCATCATTGATCCATCCATCATTCATCCATCATCCATCATTGATCCATCCATCATCCATCCATCCATCATTCATTCATTCATCTATCCATCATCCACCATCCATCATTTATCCATCCACCATCCATCCATCCATCCATCCATCCATCCATGGCGTGATGATGGAGTCCGGGCGCCATTTCCTTCTGATATTCAGATGAACGCTGTCAGAGGAGAAGCTGACGTCTTCAGCTGCTCCTCCCTCACGTTTCCGTAGGAACAAACCTTCATCCAAACCTCAGGAGCTGAAGGTAAAGACACTGTGCTGCTGGTGAGGAGCAGGCGATCTGGGGTCATGTGACCTCCACTTCCTGATTTGGGTCCATGTGTGTGAAAGCATGAAGGTGGAAATCCTGCTGTCTCAGTGAGGGATTAGAACCCTCAACCTGCTGACGTGGTTCTGAGACAGTTGAGGGATGGGATGTTTACTGTAAAGCTCAGTGACCACAGTGTGAGGGCTGTGGTAGAGTGTCTGACCCCTGAGGAGGCTTGGTTCAGCTCTGGCTCAGATGCTTTGAGTTCTTCTCATTTCAAAGTTGGTCGTGGCCTCATGACCACGAAGGACGTCATCCAGCGTGGAGATGCGGTGCTCCATGAAGCAGGAGATGTTTGATGATCCTTTTAGCTTCATTCCTGCTCAACAGCAGCTGCTGGTGCTCCTGGTAGAGAGGAACGTCAGCCCGCCGCCGGACGAGCAGCAGGACGACAAAAGGCAGAGAGGCGGAGTCAGAGCGGCATTATCTCCTGTGAGCGCAGGCTTGACCTTTGAGGCGTGGAGGTCTGTATCAGAGGAGAGGACGGAGAACACACTCTGGTAATTAGTCTGCTGCTGCTTTAATATTTCTCTTTTCACCACACAGTCTGCAGTTAATTCAACAGAAAGCCCAATTAAAAGTTTGGAGCTCCGTGGAGCGTGCAGCGTGATTTGTTTCTGCTCACGCCGGATGACACGGAAAATCCTCTTTTTCTGGAGGAACTTTAGGATCTCCAGCACAGAGGAAGCAGATCTTCATGAGTCTGTGCTCATGGGTTATGGAAGCAGATCAGTCTGTGACAGCAGGACAGACTGGGGCTCCACAGGGCTCCACGCTGGGCCCCCTGGGTTTTTATTTACTACAGTAGAATAATTTATTACAGACTTAAGGTCCAAATAACAAGACTATAAAAAACAAAGAAATTCAGACATAAAAGGTACAGTAATTATACAATTACTCCCCCCCCCAACCTCTTAATGCTGAGTGTCAGGGAGACATTGGATCCATTTTTGGTCTTTAGTATGACTCAGGATTTGAACTCACAACCTTCCAGTCTGAGAGCAGACACTTTGGAACTTTAGTTCTTGTAGAATCCACATCATGACACTCCTGCTGCCATGCTTGAGAGTTGGTGGGAGGATTTAATGACATCATCGTGGACGTTCAGATCTAAACGGATTGTTGTCTTAGATCAACAGGCATCATCGACCCTCCTGGGTCTGTCTCCTGCAGCAGAAGCTCCTGTCACACCTCCAGCGTTTGCTCACCTCACACCTGTGCAGGTGAACTTCTTCAGCCTGAGGGCCTTTGAAGGAAACAGAGAAGCTCGTGTCAGAACGCTGCAAAGCTGTGATCAGACGAAACTCCTGGTACCGTCGCCTTCCTCTCTCGCCGCTGTCCGTCAGCAGCTGACGTCCTCCATCACGCCGCCTCCCTTCTGAATCAGAAGAGTCAGACGGCTGGCGGCGGCTGAGGGAACGGCGCCTCGGATCGCTGAGCGTGCGGCTGCTGAAGGTGAGAGGCTGCCGCCGCCCACGTTAAAGCGCTAAAGCCGAGCTAACGGGACTCAGGTGTGATGGTTTAATCCCAGGTGGGATTAGCTGATCTGCAGGAGGGAGATCAGCATTTTAGAAAGCTCACATGTGGGGGGGGGGTAGAGAAAAAGTTTCTTCACTTTAATCTGCTGGATTAAATAAAATGATCTGATGACGTTTTCTCCACACGAGGACCGCGAACCTGCCGTCTGATTGGTCTGATGGACCTGAAGGTCTGTTAGGAACCGATGGATTCACCTGTGAACTAAAACAGTCGATGACAGGAAGCACTTCAGCGTGAACGCCTGGATTATGATGAGCCAGAGGATGAGCAGCAAACCCAAACGTGACCTTTCTGCAGTGAAACGTGTTTTTAATGCGCCGCCACGACTAAAGGTGAGCGTCTGCCGTCAGGTGTCACGCATGAGAGAACCAGATAATTATCTCGTGTTTACAACGAGCTGCAGGAACATCTTTAATTGGAGAAGTTCTGACTGTAAACGAACATCAAACAGTTTCAGTGTAAACTCTTCAGTACTGACCCGAGGACCACTGGAGGTTCTGGAGGAGATCAGACGGTTCCGACAGAAGGTTCTGAAGGAGATCTGACAGTTATGACAGAATGTTCTGAAGAAGAACTTACGGTTCTGACAGAAGGTTCTGGTCCCAGATGTTAACATCACCTGACAGAGTTTAGAAGGTTCCATCATCACCTGTGGACTTTTTCTCAGGTGTTCCTCAGAAACGTCGGTGCTCTTCTGGAGGTTCTGGTTCTGTGTCATGTGACTCCTCCCACTCG
>NC_050521.1:28912169-28925176 GCF_002922805.2 Oryzias melastigma | reverse complement strand
AGTGGCAATGTCTATGACGTTAATAAGTCTGCGGACATTGTCATTCGATTGTCTACCTTTAATAAATCCAGTTTGATCATGGTGAATGGTTGAACGTCCTTTTGGTTTCTTTCTTCACACTAAACCTCCAGCAGAGCCCGACAGCCCCCTCTGTCAGGTACGTCAGGTGTTAACCCTGCAGGTGGGGGTTGATGAGTGCCCCCCCCATATTGTGTCTAAAGCAGAAGGAAACTCTTCCTGACGTGAAAACTGCGTCCCAGAGCGCTGTAACGAGCGGCGGATCGCCTCGTTGGTGTGTTTGCAGCAGCTCCAGAAGCTCATTGGACTGTTGGGCATGAACCCTGACCTTTCTCCGATGGGGGTGGGGGGTCCCCGTGTGTCCTGAGATCTGACATTTTCCCGCCTCATTCATATGGAGGAAACTCCCTAACCTTTCTGCCGGCCGCGGTGGCGCGGGATTATCTGGGAGATCGCAGCGGCAGGTCGGACGGCGGCTGTGGATCCATCCAATCTGTCAGTTAATGAGATCCATCACGGATCCGGATAATGGCCCCACAGATTGTGTGCAAAAATCTGCATTCATTATTCAGAGAAGACTTCTATTATGCATGAGCTGGGACGCGGCGAGGCCGCCATGAAGAGACCGGCGAGTTCTACCGCTGCAGGTCCTCCACCTGGGAGAGAAATGTGGAGGAGACAGCCTGCAGCGCCCCCTACTGAACTATGTTCCCTTTGAGGTGTTCATCATCAGAAATAACAAAAACAATTATTCTGATAATGAACACCTCATCGCGGATTATCCTTCACTTAAATCAGTAAATATGAAGACCATCAAAAAGCAAACAAACCCAGTTAAACTAGGACCTGTTCTCGCCGTTGAACCCGACGGATCGGTTGAAGGTTTCCATGTCAGCGTTTCCTGTTCGACCCGGAACAGAAACGCTCTGAAGACGGAGGAATCAAGGGTGGATAAACGATGTTTCTGAGTGGATTCACATGCCGCTCCAGCAGCAGGAAGGAGAGCGTGAGGAGAGGCGCAGATGGTCGTGGTGGTGGGAGCCTGTCAGAAGATCAGTCAGAGGAGCAAACCTGAAGCCGGCTCAGCTTTATCAGAGGAAATCATCAGCCTTTAATAGTTTTTTAATGAGTTTGTAGAATCTGCTCCGGCGACAGTCTAATAAAGGACGAGACTGGGGCTGAATAATGGATCAGCTCTAATGAAAAGATGATGAGAGGCATTCCTGAGAGAAGGAGGGATGAAGGTGGCAGAAACGTTAAAAGAGAGGCGCAATTAATCTCTCCGCGCTTACAGACGCCGCTAAACAAAGGCGGGGACGGGGGCGTGGCAACAAACGAGGAACGGGGGCGGGAACAAAGCCGACCTGTCTAATGATTCCCAAGACCTGAGAGGAAACAGACAGAAGTTCTGATGGAAGACGGAAAGAAAGAAGTGAAAGAAACTGAAGGATGGAGGGAGAACGCTGTCTGGAGGGGCGGAGCTAAGAGAAGCCAGAACATTTCAGGAAGTTGCACTGGTTAGTTTAGTTGTTTTCTTCTCCCCTGATTGGATGAAGAGTGTATCAGTACTGCCACCATGAGGACGGCTGTGGAACTGCACGACACAAGAGTGAAATGCAGTAATGGGGCGGAGCCAAACGGGCCTCACTTTAATACTTTAAACTCAAACGTCCAGAGGAGATTCATCCAAACACTGGAATCTGTTTCTTCCAGACTCTGCTTCAGAGTTCAGCTGTTGCTCCACCCCCCCACCCCCCACCAGTAATGTTTTGAAGCTTTGATCCTCCTGAGGTTTTTCTGTCAAATCCTGCAACTCTTTTATCGTAACTCCTTTCACGATCAACGTGAACTACCAGAGAAGTGTTTTTCTGCTGGTAACACTTTGAAGCGGTTGTCCACCAATATGCAACACATCAAGATAAAGTCATTTAAAGCGGCTTTCTCCAGGACAGAATCAGCTGATTCACGTTGATGGCGTGAAGGGTTGAAGCTGTGGTCAAACGTGAAGCTCCACAGTAAAAGTCTGAAGACTTTCGTTAATATCCTTTAATGTTTTCCCTCTTTGGACACATTTAAGATAATCCTGAACGCTAAAGAAGTTTCAATAAAAGTGGAGATAACTCTGAAATGTTTCAGCCGCCATCTTTTCTGACACCAGGTCCTCTGGCGTGACTCCTCCCCCTTTCATTCGTATCTTTTCTTCATGAAGACCCTCAGAGTTCCTGATGAACGAATCGTGTCTACAAGAAGATTCCTCCGCTGAGCAGAAACTCCAGAACCCGGACTTCCTGCCCCCCCAGATCAGAAGAGGTGGGGAGCACGTTCTAGTGGAAGGTTCTCCTCTTATTGCCATGTTACCATAAAGCCCCCCCCCCATCATCTCTGCATGTTCTGCCGCGTTCCTGTGACCTCTGGTGACCCCTGTTCTCAGATTGACCCTCTTTAGATTACGACCATAAAGGCGGAGCTCCAGAACACACAGGAAGTTCATCATGGCATCATTGTGGGGGGGTCGTTTAAGGAGCAGGAAGCGGATCAGAGGAAGAACGCTGAGGTTTCTGAGCGGATTCTGCAGCACAGAAAGATAAATCCTGAGTGAATGTTGGCTGGGAATAATCCGGGGGGGGGGTTACCTGTGACACCTGCCGGAGCCGCTTAGCTCAGCCATTGTTAGCCCCCCCACAAAGGCAGAGGATTAGCCTGATTTCTGATGACTCTCATCAGCTCAGACAGAACCTCTCTCTGCTTTAGCCCCCACCACCCACGACTAGCAGTGGCCCCCGCACCCAGGGGCCTCGCTGCCGTCCTTTATTATTTATGGATCTGATTAATCACCCCCCCCCCACTGCAGGAGAAGCTGAGTCCATAAAAGGACCCAGAGGAGGAGCAGTAATTCCACCTCCTCGCTGCAGAGGAAGCATCATCTCCTCCTGCTCCTAATGAGGAGGAGAGCCGAGACGCCGCAAATCCCAGCGAGGAGCGGTCACCGCCGGGGGGGTGGAGGGGGGTGTGCTGATCATCAAGAAAAACTGCAGAAATGAACTAAAAAGAAGGAAACTTTCATCATTGGCCAATTCCATTTCAACTGACCAGTGGTCTAGGTGTAGAGTGTCCAACCTAAACAGGGGCGTTGTGGGTTTGAATCCACAGTCCAACTAAACTCTAAAAATGCGATCTTAGCAATAAGCTTTTGATGGAAAAGCTGCAGATTTCACAGGAGCAGGAGCTTCTCGCTCTTCTCCAGGTGGACCATCCCACTTCTGACACCATCATGTTGCAGAAGACAGACAGATTCTGAGCATTTAAATCCTTCCCGGCTGTGGCGCAGCGGTACGACGGTCACCTCTGATCAGAAGATTGCAGGTTGAGTCCCACCGGCCCAGGTGGTGTCAGAGGAGTCTCTCTTCTGCTCTCTGAAGATGACTCAGCGTTTGTCCTATAGAGTCTGATCCATCCGTCTCGTCCACTCGGATCTCTTTAACTGTTCCACAGGAAACTGTCAGGATCCCAAACGTGGATCTTTGTTCCCCGTCTGGATGACACTCTGGAGTTTTGACTCCAAAACTGTTTGTTTTAATGAATGCAGCTTCCTTCAGGAGAGAAGACACATCTGAGTCTTGTTTTAATGCACTTCCATTTCTCTTCCTGCTTCACGCAGCCTGAGTCCATCGCTCATTAAAAACATGACCGAGCGAGGTTCATCACTCAGACGCTTTCATCTCGTCCTCAGAGTTTGCTGAACATTTGACTAACTTTTCTCGGCGGCGGAGCGTGGAGGCTCGGATAATCGTCTTTTAACTGCCCACGGAGGAACGCTTCACAGGAAACCGATTCCCACTCCCGCAGTAATTACTGAAGCTAATGGCAGCAGGACACAGTTTAACCAGCAGCACAGGTGAGCGGCGGCGAGGTGAGACCAGGAAATCCAGGCTTTTGAAGACGCAGCACTTTTCAATGAAAGCGCTGAAGTCTGGAAACTTTTCTCCTGCTCCACTTCCTGTCACTGCTACGCTGACCGGGAGTTGTGTGGTTTGATTCCTGACTCACACTGAAACACTGCCTTGCTAAAGGAACGTCACAGCTGGGGGGGCGGGGGCTCCGTCTCTGCTTAGTGACCACAGTTACAATTTCTCCCAGAAGAAGACGGAAACGTTTGAGGAGTTCCTGGAAATGAGTAAACTGTGTTTGTGTGTACATGTGTGTACGTGTGTCTATACTCATGTGTGTTTGTGCATGTCCCTGAAGACGGATCTGAAGATGTTTCTGGAGAACATAAACAGGCGGGACAGCGTCTCTGTGGACTGGTTCAATTCCCTTCAGGCTGAAGCGTTTCCTGATTCCCCTGGTAAATAAAAAAGAATCAAATGAACTGAAAACACCACAAACATCATCAAATAAAAGTGTTACTGTTTCTAAATGTCGTGGAGACGATTGTTTAGAAGGTGGTTCATCATGTAAATCTTTGTAAGGCAGAAAAAGCGTTTCGTTCACAAACATCAACAGTCTTTATGTTGATAATTAAAACAACTTTTCTTCATTTTTACATTCATTGGCAGAAATCTCGACTTCTATCTGATCATTTCTTCTTGAATGGAACCACTTTGGTAAAACCGACATGACTCCAAAGGTCAGAAAAACTGACATTTATTGATGTCCTTTGGATTCAGATCCAGATCAAACACCATTGCATGATGGGAGATTCTATGAAAGCCTTGGTTTTGTCTGGCAGCTCTTCCTGGATCCTCCTCCTGAAGGTCATCAGAACAGATAAACAGATTCTAACAGACGTTCCTAATCCCAGCGTGCCCCCCCCGCGCTGATGCTCCTCCTCCTCCCTGCTTCTCCTCCGTCAGGTCATTTGTCACGCCTGTCATCTGCAGGATGTCACACCTGAGCAGCGTCTCTCTCGGCTGAAGATCTATGAGTCCCGGATTTCATATTTCCAGCGTATTTACCTGGCCGTTTGTTATCATTCTTCCTTCCTGATGCGGGTCATTTGACAGTTTGGAGTCGTCTCGGATCTCCTGCACACAAACGCTCATACATTACCGCCGGCCTGCGCCTTTCTGCACCTCTCAGGCTGCAGGCGGAGCAGCAAGAAATATGTTTGCGCCACACGCTGATTTACAGCGAGCTGCCGCTGCCGGCTGATAGATATTTGCTTCCACTCGACCGCCGGGAGTCAGGTGGCGACGGTTGTGGCGCCTCGGCTTCCTCCACACGTCTGACGAGCGCTCACAAATCCACGTGCAGAATTTCTCAGATAGCATTGGGAGCTGTGCTGGGCTGCAGCAGCTGCACAGGAAATGGAACAGGTAAACAGGTAAAGGTGAACTCTCAGGATCCTCTGAATAGTCAGGATTTTATACCAGTATATAAGGAACAAGATAAACAAGGTTCCTACGTTAGATCGCCATTTACAAAACCAAATGTAAATTTATCTTCTATTCACTTTAGACAGCTAGCATAGACATAGCAGACCGCTAAGGTTAGCATAGCAGACAGCTAACGTTAGCATAGCAGACAGCTAGCATAGACATAGCAGACAGCTAACTTTAGCATAGCAGACCGCTAACTTTAGCATAGCAGACCGCTAACGTTAGCATAGCAGACAGCTAACTTTAGCATAGCAGACCGCTAACTTTAGCATAGCAGACCGCTAACATTTGCATAGCAGACCGCTAACATTTGCATAGCAGACCGCTAACGTTAGCATAACAAACTGCTAACTTTAGCATAGATTAGCATGCTAATGTTTTGTTTTCATGATCACATTCCCAAATACAAACAAAGCTGTTAGTTTACCAACAGGAAGACTGTTCTTCTGCTGCATGCGCCTCACTACTGCCACCTAGTGGCCTCAATACTGATAAAACTGAATCAGCAACATTATCAGATACATTTTAAATAAAAAAATGAATCATTTAAAAATAGAGAGTAGTCAACAGGAGCTAAATCATTATTAGTTTAAAAGCAGAGACTGCATTTAAAAACAATATGAGTTCAATAATTAGCAGACATTAACTCTGCAGGATAATCCTGAATGTCCTCCAGAGGATCCAGGACAAGTCCACGGATTCAAAAACCGTAGTTTTGTTGGGTCCACCCATGACTCCGCCCACCCGCCATTCAAAGAAACAGCCCCCAAGAATGCCGATCCAAAGGGAAACTCAGCTCCATGGCAGAGAATGGGAAAACTTCCCAAAAAACATTAGAGTTTAAACGCTTTAAACTTCTGCACACATCAGCTGGAGAAACTATTCAACCTCTGAACGCTCAGCAGAGACAGATGAAGACAAGATTCAGATGTTTAAGATTCTTTATGGTTTTAACGCAATTACATTTCTACGTTTATGCTGGAAGTCAACGGAGCGGAATGCTGGAGTTAGAGTGGTGACGTCATTGACCAGTTTTGGAGACAACTTTTTCCTGATAAACTGACACAATTCCAACACTGTTTGTCACAGAGTCACGATTTTCCATTAAAATGTAGGAAAATGTCTCTAGTTTCATAAAATGCCTCAATCAAAAGTGAGGGGAAAATACTTTTACTCCCAAACCCCCAAATGTGAGACGAACTTCACTCGACTCTCCTACACCTGCCCGTTCTAAGAGACTTGTCAACCTGATTCTGATGGAACCGTTTATGACTCATAATTCATGATCAACACTGAAAATGCTTTTTCATTTTCACAATGTAACTGCATTACTTCTTTGTTAAATAAACTGAAAAAACAATCCTTTGAATGGGTTTTTTTTCTTCTTCAACAGCTCATTAAAGTAAAAAAGGAATTAGCTTCTGACATTTTGCTTTCAAACCGTTTTCTTGTAAATTTAGCGGTATTGATGAAAGTGTTTGAGTCCAGATGTTTGTGGACGTTCTGATGAAGAAAATCTGGAGGATTGATTTTTCATTTTATTTAAGAGACAAGTAATCAATTTCTGTTAATGAATTTAATTTTCAAATTTGATTTTTCTAATTGAATTTTGTTACATTTTTACTAGAAAACTTTTTGAAAACAAAATGTTAAAAACTCACTGAGAAACAAAAAAACAAATGTAGATTCTGAATTCACTGCCTGGGTCACCATCACACTCCCACCTCCATGTCTGACTCTGACAGTGTTTGAGTCCAGATGTTTGTGGACGTTCTTCCAGAAAGTTCCTCTTGAGTCTCATCAGAACATCAGTTTACTGGATCATCCAGATGTTCCTCAGTGTCTTTTCCTCCCATGGATCCATGTCGGTCCAAAAGTCTCAGTTGGATGATGACCTCTGACCTGACCTGAGTCCAGTGACCTCTGACCTTCTTTCCATCTCCTCTTCCTCCTTCGGGACCTCCTGGTTGATTCCTCCTGGTGTTCTTGGACTCCTTTTGGCGGCAGGTTCTGCTCTGTTCCACAGGTTCTCTGTGGTTCTGTCTGTGGTTCTGTGGAGCCTCACAGCTGCAGAAACGTCATGGTTCTGTTGTCTTTCTTTAGACAGTTAGTTTTTATTAGAATAACTTCAGAACAAAGCCTGCTGGTCAGTCTCTGTGTAGCTTCATTTCTGAGTCAGAATCCGAACAGTTTGATAAACTTTGCAGAGAGAAAATAAAAAGTCGGGCTCCCTCGCTGCGCTGAGTGGTGGTTTTAATGAACTCCTCTCCTCCTCCTGCAGACTCGCCGCTGCCACCTTGAGTATTCCTTAAGAAGGAAGGTTGTTGTTGTCGGACACTGAGGGCACCGACTGGCTGCGCTGAGATCACACGCTCTCCCATTAATTAAAGTTTCATATCAAGTGTGGATCGGGATGGCTGTTTTGCAGCCAGACTCCCGTCCAGATGGCTGCTGATACGCGGCCTCGGAGGACGGCTGCTTTGTTTCTCTCTGCCAGGAGAAGCCTGCACACGTCTGTGAGCTTAAGCAAACCTTCTTAATTGTTGGACATTAATCAGGAACGCTCCTCATCACGGATGCAGGTTTGGAGGGCTGGCTGGGGGTTCTGCATCAGCATGAACATCAGGGGAACCGCAGAGCAAACTGACACCAGGTGAAAGGTTCTTCTTCAAGTTTGACCCACAAGCAAAAGAAACATTTTCTTTTGATACCGGGAAGTTGCCATGGCAACTGCACAAATGTCCAGTCAGGCTTCAGAGTTTCTGCGTAAAGTCAGTGAACGTTTAAAAGCTGGACTTCATAGCAAAGTGTGTTTACTAAAGAGCCGTAGACACTCCTGTCTAAACTCAACCTTTTCCATCATAGCGCCCCCTTCAGACGCTTTAAAACGACTCTTGGAACCAGACCAGGTGACCCTGGCTGTTCCAAAACGAGCACATTTATGAAGTGGAAGTGGGTGGGGCTAATGCTCAGAAAAACTGGAAAATTCCCTTAAAATGTGAAACATAAATGTGTCAGAGAGGTGGACGGAAGAGATGATTGAGTTCTGAGGTCTCATGATCGCAGTGTAGCAGGTTAGAAGAAGCGTAACACTCACCTGTATGGGAGGTGGACACAGATGAATCTTTAAATGTAGATTCATTTAAAGGAGAACTTTTCTGAATTTGTACAAATACATTTGTTACCAGGTCGGTTGGAGGCGAGCACAAAAAGTCAGTTTTGCCATTGTTGGATCTTGTGTCTCTGTGTTGTGATTGTTGGATCTTGTGTCTCTGTGTTGTGATTGTTGGATCTTGTGTCTCTGTGTTGTGATTGGTGGATCTTGTTTTTTATTTTTGTTGGTCTCTTCAATGAGACCCCAGTGAGGTTAGTATCTTTGTTGAAGTAGTTATTTTTTTTAGTTTAACACTTTAACAGTGTTTGCTGGTGAAACCTAAACACGCTCTTTAACATCGTGAAATCTTCAAACATGTATCAATACGAATCAGCTGATCCTGATGTGGAGAAAAGCGTTTTTTGTCCTCCGTTTGTCTAGGTTGTGTGTGTATTTCATAGCCCGCATTAGTTTCAGTCTGCCCCCCCCACACAGATCTCTGGTTCTCCATCTGTTTTCTCCCTAGATATCTTATTATTTCATTTGTATGGACCGGACTGACTCAGGCTGAGGAATCTCCAGTGGTTTGTTTGGTTACTTCCTCCAGAAATATACTTTATTATTAGCCCCCCCCCATACATTTGTCACTCTTTCTGCTTCCTCAGGTTTCGTAGAATAATAACTCAACAGTAATGCAGGAGTCATGGAGACATTAACATTCTGAGGCAGCAGTACTGAGAATGACCTCTGAAAACAGCACTAATCTGTCGTGGATGAGAGTCTGGATGTCCCAGAATGATCTGGTGTTCTCCTGGACAAACAAAGACGTTCTGCTCCGTCACAGAAGAAGCTGCTCCTGCAGCTGGAATTAGGTGAAAACATCAAGTGTTTTGTTCTGCTTTGAAGTCGGTCTGTGCGTGCGCTTGTTTTGGTGCAGGATCTGTGTCGAGCCCAAGGCAACGCAAACAATCAAAGACAACCAACAGGCGTGAAGGAGATCCAGGAAGCTCGTCAGCCTTCACACTTTTGTCAAACACGGAGCCGCAGGAGCTTTGCAGTGAGGTCAGATTTACTGATGCATGTTCTCGGCGCTGTAATTAGCTCTGCTGTGCTTTCCCGCTCCTTTAATGAACTTGCCAACATGAAGCGGTTGAGCTTTGAGAAGCCTGAGGTCGGCTCCGATCAGCTGATACGGAGACGGGGTGACGTATCCTTTGATCTCGGAAGCAGCGGAAAGGCAACTTTGAGATTATCTGACATGGAAATCAGGGAAGTCCTCCCAGCTCAGTTCAAGACTTTCACACGGTTACATCATGAGGAAGAGCCGCTGTTTTAACTGGTGTGAACGCGGACACGTCAGCCTCCGTGTGGAACATCACACGCATGAGGAACACCCTCTTCAAAGGAAAGCCCCCACTTCTTTGTTTTTGAAGTCGGTAAATCTGCAGGAAACATCTGGTTCTGAATTGACGAGCTTTTATGATATCAGCTCAGATTTAGAATGAAAGGAAGAAAAACAGAACCACATTATTCTTTGGTAAATAACCTCTTTCAGGTTCTGGACCGGGTCGTCCTGCAGCTTCAGTTTGACCAAAGCCCCTCCCACTTCGTACCCTCACATTCATGCTAATACATGTGGATGCTTTAAAAGTGTTTGCATCATTCAGATTACTGGGCGGGATCAGTGCTCATCAACGCTGACTCAGCAAAAACATCCGTCCTCGTGCTGCCGGGTCCGACCAAAGCATTTGATACCATCAACCATAGAGAGGGGGCGGGACTATCAAACCAAAACCGGGTCTTTGGATTGTCATCTGTTCAGGATCTGGAGAACGTCCAACTAGAACCTAAGATTCTATAAGTTGCATCACACTGAATGTGATTGAAGGTTTCCATGTTCAGTCAATGCACAGGTCAGAGGTCCTGCAGGGAGCGACTGGAGGTGCAACAATGAAGGGACAATGCAGAGCAGCAACAATTCTGAGCTTTTCACGCCAGCTCAAATATCAGAATTTTTGAAAAATATTTACGACACGTCAACCAATCAGGAACTCAGCTTTGGCCTGTGATGTGTTGATGATGTAATCAGTGGGTGGAGTCCAAAGCTAACATAAAGTTAAAGTCCCATCAGTTGTCACACACCTAGGTGTGTGAAATTTGTTCTCCGCATTTGACCCCTCCCCTGGGGGAGTGGTGAGCTGCAGACACAGCCGCGCTCGGCAACCATTTGGTGGTTCAACCCCCCAATCCTACCTCTTAATGCTAGTGTCCAGCAGGGAGGCTCTAGGTCCCATTTTTAAAGTCGTTGGTAAGACTCGGCCCGGATTTGAACCCACGACCTTCCAATCTCAGGGTGGACACTCTACCACAAGGCCACAGAGCTGGTGCAACATGGAGGAGAATGTCATCATTTCTGAATTTAGACAATAGTAAAGAGGTCTTCTAATCTGATCTGATCTTCTAAAGATCTTCATATTTTAGACTACTGTGGGACTTCAAACTGGGTCAGAGAGACAGAAGTACCGCTGAAAGCGTCCGTCATTCAGATGCAGCTCCTGCAGTCGATGATGAAGCTCGCCGTACCAGGAGAGTCTCTGAATGAACCCAGACATGGAGACGGGGTTACAGATGATTTTGTAGAGATCTTCATAATAAATAATGATCTCTGAACATCAGCTGTGTCTGCCATCGTGCAGTGATGAGGCTCAAAGCTTTGGACAGTAGCTCCTCCCACCAGCGGCGGGACAGTCAGGGTCATGATGAACTTATTGAACAGGGGGCCAGCAGCAAAGTCACAAAAACAGAGCTGGCAGATGTTTATATTTGGTGTGTGAATCGAGTTTGGTGTGAACGCATCTTCATGAAACGACTCAGAGCCAGGACTCATTTCAGGGAATATAATCTGTGGATTATTTAAATTCATTTTTCTGAGTTTCTCTCATTGGAAGCCTTTTTCGTCGACTGAATCAGCTGCTGAGCTCTGGTTCTGGGTTCTGTAGAACCTCAGTCTGTGTGGTCTCCTGGTTCAGGCCGGTTGACTCATTGGTTCTGACCCGATAGCATCAGGCTCCCTGGATGGAAGTGGGAGGGCAGAGATACCATCAAACACGGCCGAGCCTCATAGCTCTGCTTATCCGAGCTGGATTTCACCCACACACTGACACCAGATCCTATCAGGCTGATTTATGTTCAGGCCAGGAGAAATGCGCATGGTTTCCCATGATTCTTAGAGAGCAGTGGGGGGTCAGATCTGGAAGTAATAACAGGTTTGTTCTTTCACCTCAGATGGTAAAATCTCTAAGTTAGTTTCTGGTTCTCAGCGGTCGGTCTTCCTGGTGGAGTTCAGGTCTGAGGATCAGAGGATCTGAGGAGGATCAAAGAGGAGGAGAAGAGGAGGAGAAGAGGAGGAGATGATGCTCAGACGGCCGTCCAGCAGACATGGAGGAGAGAAGAATGTCCCGCTGACGACAGGAGCATCATGGTGCTCAGAGAAGGTCGAGGATGAGTGACAGCTCTGATCCTGATGGTGACCTGGAGCTCCAGGCGCTCCTCTCTGCTCACAGACTCCTCCAGGACTTCTCTGGATTTTCTGGGACGTGTCCTTATATAAATCCATCAGAGAGGACAGAAACCGGCTTCTGGTTTGAAGATGGAAACGCCGCCGACATCAGCAGATCTCTGTGGTTTAAGGTCAGCAGGGATCGTATCGTGAGGTCTCCAGGTACTAAGTTTAAGTCTCAGTTTTGGACGAACAGGAACTAATCTGAAAGATGATTCTTTTGAGATGAGATTAAGAGACTGTCTAACGGATTAAACAGAAGGAGTGTTAACCAGATCCGGCAGGTGAAGGAAAACCCTCTGCAGGGTCAGTGAAGAGGACCACGATGGAGGGAAGATCTGCGGAGTGGACCGCACCACTGGAGCGGGGGGTGTGACATCATCAACCCAGCCCCAAACTCATCAAGTCAGGCGCCACTTTTCATCATATGGACGTCGGCATGTTGGAGCTAGACGGGTCAGCGTTTCTATGGCAACCACTCTCACCAATCGGGAATGAGCTTGGTGAAGGACACACCCCTTTCATTGCACAACATCTGTTAATTAATTTCTTTGAACATTGGACGTGGGGGCAGGAGGCTCCACCTACTTTTACTGAGGCAACTGATTGGCCGGATTATAATTTGAACTACAAAGAAGATTATCAAGAAGAATGTTTATTCTGACCAATAGAATGATTATAGAAATCTATGAGAGTTTGGCTTCTTGGAGCCACTTCCTGTTTGTTTGGGGATCTGAAGAATCCCCAAACCTCCTCTCCCTCTTCCTTTTCCTCTTCCTCCTTTACTTTCTCTTCATCTTCCTCTTCCTCTTCCTCCTTTACTTCCTCTTCACCTTCCTCCTCCTCCTTTTTCTCCCCTTCTTCTTCCTCCTCCTCCTCCTCCTTTTCCTCCTCTTCATCTTCCTCCTCCTCTTCCTCTTCTTCCTCCTTTTCTTACTCTTCATCTTCCTCCTCTTCC
>NC_050521.1:28905677-28912125 GCF_002922805.2 Oryzias melastigma | reverse complement strand
CTTTTCCTCCTCTTCCTTTTCCTCTTCCTCCTCCTCTTCTTCCTTTTCTTCCTCCTCCTCCTCTTCATCTTCCTCCTCCTTCTTCTCCTCTTCATCCTCCTCCCCCTCCTCCTCCCTCAGCATGAATCTCTGGAGTGACAGCTTTCATTTGCTCAAACACTGCCCGAATCACTTTGGTAAATGTGGTTTTGGGGGCTTTCATACGCGCTCTGACCCCCCCCTGTGGATTCTGCAGGTAGTCGTCCAGGTTTCCCTCATAAATTCTCCGTCCCGCTGCAGGGATATAATAACTGTCACGCCAGAGGCGGCGGAGGATCACTAATGGGCTGCAGCTAAAGATTTGCGGCACGGGCGATCTGTCAAATAACCAAAATAATACGGGGTGGGGGGTGGGGGGGTATGGCTGTGAGAGCGTGAACAACAATAAATAATCTGATTCCATTCCAACAGAAGTCCTGATGATGAACTCTGGGAGCTCACCTGTGATGGTGCACGCCGCTGCGTCACACTGCCGCCGTCTCGGGATCGCCAGGCAGACCAATGGAGCCGCCCTGATGGGCGGAGTCTGATCTGTGAAGACTTTTCTAAACAGTTACAAGTATAAATAAAGTTTGGTCATTCATACACACAAAGAAACACGAGTTACCACAATGAAACGATGAAGCCAGCAGAGACGGATCAGCAGCAAACGGACCTTTGGTGACAGTTTCCAGGAACAGAGTCGGACTTTTGGGAAATATCCAAGTTCTTTTTCAGGAAAAGCATCTCAATTTAACGTATGTTCTCCAGGAACCTCTTCACATCGCTGCTTCAGAACTCTGTTTCAGTGCACATCACTGCTGCAGATTTATTCCTCTTCTCAGCAGATCCTGGATTTTAAAGTCATGACTGAGAATTTTTCATTCATCTAAAGTCTTTTAACAGATGAAAAAAGTCTTCAGATCCCCGGCTGAACTGCTGAGCCAGCTCTTTCTTCAGACTCCGCCCCTCTGCGGCCCGCTGACCAGTTAGTTGCCCCTCTAATTGGACCCGGTTAATGACCTGTCAGGTCCCCTTGTCCTCCTGGATCTCTGGAACCGGCCTGACGATCGGAGCAGCCCCAGCAGCTCAGCGGTGGGAGCCTCTGATTGGACCCCGGGCTTCACGCGGCCCGTCTGCCCCCACCTGAGCGGCGAGGAGGGATTTCAGAGGCGGTCACTCCTTCAGGGGCTTGTTTTCGGAGGTGATCCTCAGAGAGACTCCTGGCTGCAGAACACGGCCATAAAACTTCTTCTGGAGCTCATTAAATGAACCTCTTTCCCACTAGAAGTTCAGAGGAACTTTCCCTGCTGTCGTCACCTCACCGCGCCTCCTTCAGCAAGCTTTGTCCATGGAGGACTCGAACCTTCAACCATCCGTCTGAACCAGGACGGCTGTCGTTCACTGAAGAACTGATGCTGCTTCAGTCCAGAAGCCAGAGCAGGACGCGGCGCCGTCGCTCTGCAGGGTTTGGGTTTTACAGCCGTCTTCTGGCAGTTTCAGCACCAACATTCACATCTTCTGTCAGGATGGAGATTAGATTAGATTAGATTAGATTTGATAATTTTAGATCAGAAATGGTTTATTTCAAGCAATCAAGAAATAAAAATCATGTGCATTACAACCAATCGTCAGAAGTTTACATCCATAAAGACTCTTCAAACACAGGATAACTAGACATCAACAGATTACCTGAAGGGAGTTGGAGGAAACAAACTTATATGATCCATTTCCTTTATGCGTATTATCATTATCCGCTTCAAAACTTAAGATCAGATATTAATATCTTTCCAACATAGATTCAGGTTATTAGGAATAATAGATCACATGAATACGTAAGTAGATATAACAATATTTCGTCATTGCATCTGCAGATCTATGATCAAAATTCAGAAAAACAGATTATTTTTCATCCCATAAAAAAATCCTTCATATACAAACCAGATGGTTTATCTGACTCCTTTCTTCTTGGGAGAGAGGTGTCGATGGAATCGATCCAAGGAAATTCCTTTAGACGTGACGTTCATTCCTTTCTCTTTCCCGTCTGATCTCTTCCACGAGGTCAGTGGGAGGAGCTAGTTTAGCTTCAAGTGTCAGCAGTGCAGCTAACTTGGCTTGGAGGTCTTTGAGTTCCTTTTTCCGCTCGGCAACTTTAGATAAGTCTTTATTTTTCTTCAGGCCCCTGGTTAGCTTTCTATATTGCAGAATTAACACTTTTTTGCAGTAATTCTGTGATATTTCAAGGTTATAATCGCCTAAAGCTGTCGAGAGAACTTTGAACACACGTCTGCTCATGACCCGGAACCTAAAAAAAAAACTATGGTTGGATGGTTACACCAGGCTTGGTAAAAAGAAACTGAAAGGCTTTTCTTCATAGTTCCTCTCTTATTACCAAGTAAGAAAATGTCCACACTTTGTTTTTTAAATAAACAGAAGCGTGACAGTAAAGTGGAGGCTTAACCCTAACCCTCGTCTCTACATATTAAATAAAAACATCTGATAGTTTGTTCTTCTCCTCATCACTGCACAAATGGAGGAACGTCTGCGTTTCAGGTGATGATGATTCCAGATTCTTCACTGACACGGGAAGGATGTTTGGAGAACGCGGTTTCTGAGAGGAAAACCCTAAATCGGTCCAGTCTTTCCCAGCAGCCATGCAGGAGGATCTTCTGATGATGAAGATCCTGTCCTGACAAGATCCATCACAGGACCTGAGAAGTCCTGGAGGAGGAGTGAAGGTTTCCTCGGCGCTGAAATCCTCCTGCAGCACCGTCTCTGCAGCTTCTTCTGGGAGACGGAGTTAATTACAGAGAAAGTGGTGGAGCAGTCACTAAAGCTGAGCTTCTGGGCTGCTTATCTGAGAGGTGTGAACAGGTATTTACTCCAGCTGGGAGAAGCGCCGCAGAAAGGCTACCTTGCTAACGCCGGATTAGCGGCGGGGCTCTGTCAGCGCGCTTCCTCCGGGGAGCGCCGTCTGTCAGCGGCGTTAATGCAGGTGCAGACGAGCTGATCAAACAGGCCTGCGGTTCCTGCTGAGCTGCTGCAGGCGGAGCTTCTCCTACGGTCTTTACATTTACAGTCTCGAGATACGGAAGCGTTCTTTGCTTCATCTGTGGTTCAGATGGTTGATGGACATGAAGAAGAAACGAGGAGAACTGAGGAGTGATTACATCTGATGGTGAATTTCTCCTTCAGATCATATCAGTGTTTCAGAGAAACTGCAGAGACAGGAGGATTTGACAGGAATCAAAACAGTTTATGTTCATCTTCTGAATGGAAACGGTTTCAGTAAGAACAGAGGAACGAATCCGGTCTACAGACGACGGACAGGAGACCTGGACTTCATCTGAACCAGGACACCAGATGGAAACCTGGTGAGCTCTGGCTGCTCAGGTGAGCTCCACTGTTTCACCTTTCCAGATATCAGTCCTCGGCCTCACAGGTGTGATAACACCACGGAGGACGCAACGTTTGTTTTCTCTCCAAACGTCTTCCAAAAACATGAGACCATCACAGAACAACACATGGCAAGCCCCGCCCACAAGAACCACTAGGACTCCAGACAGAACCAGCAGCAGGACCGTGGTCCACTCGGTTCTGTCAGAACCCTGCTGCTCCGATGACGGACCCGTTTCTGTGCCGGCGTCCTCCTGGAACTATTTCTGTCGGACTGGTCCTCTGCAGATATGAATTACAGCCATTGAATTATAAAGCAGCCCATGTTTCTTTCAGACAGTCCTTCTCCCCTCCAACACAATTAAAATGACGACTTTGAAATAGTAACCAGACTCTCTTCCTGTTTAATTTGCTCGTTTTTCCTGAGGTCTGGAGTCCGCTGGACGCCGTCCGTCCGTGCGCTGCGGAAGAATCGGTGGTGAAAAATGAGCGGCGTAATCAGAGGGAGGGAAGAATGAGGCCGCAGAGTTCAGCGCTTCTTAATTAGTTTAGTGTATGTGTAATTATTCCTGCATTTTTAAAGTCTCTTAAGGCGCCGCCGCCGCTTCCCTCCCTCCTTCATTTTTAAAGATCTGGCTCAAGGATGTCCTGCAGTTACGAATCAATCCCGCATTAGGCGCACAGACTTCCATGTAATTACATCTTTGTGTTTTTTTCTGCTCCTTCACTGAGGAATACGTGTGGATTTAAAGTCGAGCCATTTTTAGACCCGCGCACTCGTCATTGTCCTCGTCTGTGGAGGCCGATCCGAGTTCTTCAACCTCTGAAACTTTCCTCCTGCAGAGGAAGAGCGGCGGAACGTCTTCACCTTCACCGGCTGCAGCTCTGCTCCAAACTCGCTCCAGGAAAACCTTCATATTTCTGTCTTTACTTTTATTTATTCATATTTGTCACCAGCTCCAGTTTGTTTCGTTTATCCTTCCTCTGGTCTTCATAAATGCTTTTGCTTTCATGCTAGAAATGTTTCCATATTTCATCCAAAACTTTTCAGACAAACATACAAAAGGTTCTAAACTAAAACAGAACTAAAAACCTAAAACCGTTGCTATGAAACGTCTCATCTGTTTGTGTCCATGTTTTACCTGTTTCTCACGTCTGTTCACCAAACTGCAACAAAAGCCACAAACTACAAACTGAAGTTGAAGTTTTCCTTCTCAGACGTTGGAGCTTCCTGTGAAGATCCAAACTTCATGACCCGCAGAGATTCGTTCCGAGGATCCATTCCTCTGGGACTACTTTCACAGGCGGACTGATCCCACAGTCCAGATGTGATGTCAAATACATTTTTCTCATTTCTGAGATTCTTTTGTTGGTTTCTTTATTAGTTTTAAACGTTCTGTAGAAGCATGAATCACTTCCAGCCTGTTTCTCTTCAAAGAGAAGATCACTGAAAGTTTTTCCTTCAGCTGCAGAACCAGGAGCGGTTAGGAAAGTCCTCGTCTTCCTCGTCTCCCAAGACGAGTCAAAGTCATCCAGGAGGATGAATCAGAATCATCTGAAATCCTCCAACTGTGAAGCCATCTACGTCCCAGCTTGACCTCGAGAGGATGATTTTCTTTAATTCCAGTTTTATGATCTTCTGCAGAGAGGTGAGGCTTGTGCTGCTAAAAAAAAAAAAAAAAAACGTCTGGAAAAAAGTAGGAGTGAAAATTAAAAACACAAAAAAAATCCAGCACGGATAGGAGGAAAAACAAACCAAAGTATTCTTTCAAACTAAAAGAGGAAAGTTTAAAAGGCAGAAAAAGAGGAGTTTCTGGGTTCTTCAGGAGAAGTCCAGTTATTCTTCAAAATAAACCTTTTTTTGTGGTACATATTAACACTTGAATTTCTGTTTTGACAGTTTTATAGTTACTCTGCTATTTTTAATATCTATTTTTATCTTTCTGTAGAAAAGAAAAGTATTAACCGTGTGGACCGCAGCAGGTCGGGTTCTGAAGAAGTTCTGGCATTGTGAGTGTTTTCCTGTGACAGTCACAGTAAAAACAGTCGCTGTGGTTCCGGACCTTTCCAGAACCACTCGGGTCAGAGCTGCGATTGTTGGTTTTTCCTGGGAATCCCGCTGGACGGGTTTCTGCAGAGTGGCCCCGCCTCCACAGACGCTCATATCCGTCTGCCTTCACAGCCTCCATGTAAATGTGCGCCTCAGTATGCAGCGAAGGCGGCGGCGTGCTGACGGGAGGCGAGTCTGATGTTCTGTGGCAGATGAGAAAGTCGACGGCGCGCTGCGAGATGTGCGTTTTATCCAATCCCGCCATCACCTTCAACAACAAATATTACCTGAGCCTTGGCGGCGGCAGCAGCAGCTTCCAAATCTCATCAAGTCAGAGACGGCAGAGGCAGCAATTGTTTTTTATGTTGCTGCCCCCCCTCAACACACACCTCTCATTTTCCTTATCTGCACTGTCAGGGTAAAAATAAAAGCAGAGAAGCTCCTCCTCCTGCGCCGCCGTGGGCGACGTGACTTTCTCATCAAATCATTACTTTTATTAACGGTCAGATGGCTTTTTAATAGATTCGCTTTATTATGTCATTCCTCATTTTCACGCTGGCACTGAAATTTCCTCCTGTTTTGTTGATGTTTTCTCATTTCATATTTTCCTGTTTATGGCTGCGGGGCGGCGGCGGCGTGGAGAGGAAAGGCTGGAGTTTGTTCTGATCATTTGTTTTTTCAGATATAGTTTCACAGCAAAGCAGACCAGGTTCGGTTTGTTCTGCAATCAGGTTGTGGAGCAGGTCGTCCAGCTGCGGGTCGTCCAGCTGCGGGTCATCCAGCTGCGGGTCGTCCAGCTGTGAGTCGTTTAGCTGCAGGTCGTCCAGCTGCGGGTCATACAGCTGCGAGTCATACAGCTGCGAGTCGTTCAGCTGCAGGAAACTGGATTTATGACACGAAACAGAAATACAGACGGGCCAAATGTAATCCTAATTTAAGGTGGAAATGGATCAGAACACTCTGGGTCTGCTGGATACTCCTCTC
>NC_050521.1:28897912-28905640 GCF_002922805.2 Oryzias melastigma | reverse complement strand
TGCGGGTCGTTCAGCTGTGAGTTGTTTAGCTGCAAGTTGTCCAGTTGCGAGTCATACAGCTGCGAGTCGTTCAGCTGCAGGAAACTGGATTTATGACAGGAAACAGAAATACAGACGGGCCAAATGTAATCCTAATTTAAGGTGGAAATGGATCAGAACACTCTGGGTCTGCTGGATACTCCTCTCTTTTATCCAGTGAAGGTCCTCTGGGGTCAGTGAGCCGTTGATCCAAAACGTTCGATATCAACATAAATGACATTTTTGACTGTTTATTTGTAGATGAAACTCTGTTTTTCTGTGTGGGTAATAACTTGAAGCAATTAAAAGATATATTTCAAACCCAGATGGAAAAAAACCCAGAGGTTTGATGTAAATTAATTGTTTTTAAACAGTAAAATAATCGTATTTTACAATATTTAGCAATAAAAATATAAATATTTCATTAGAAAAATAGTTAATATTTTGTTAGAAAAAGTGTTCATATTGATAATTACATTTTCTTAAAATCTCATAGAAACTATAATTAAAACTAAAGTATCAAAAATGATTACTACGCTGTATTAAGTTAGTGGTCATTAGATATCAATAAAGTATAACTCTAAATATTTCATAACTAAGCTGTTGTATTGAAATGTGAGGAAATACTAATAAAATATCTATAAACTCAAAGTTCATTTTACATTTATAGAAATAACCCCATAAAGAAACAATAGAGACCCATCTACTCCATTGTTTTTATAAATAAAGATGATAAAATTGACAGATTTAAAATATAACAAATGTAGCATTTAAAATGAATGTACAAAGTGCATGATAAATGTTTTCCCTTAGAATATACAAATAAATATGAAAAAGACAATAATTAGAATTTCAAAAGACAACATTTGTACAAAAAAAACTCAATTTAGAACTAAAGTAAAGGAAATATGCAGTATTTCAACCACAAATAAAAGGGACTTAATCAATAAACGTATTTATTATAATGTTATATTGCAAAAATAAGAACAAAAAAGAAATGATGGAGATTTAAATCTATATTATGTGCTTACACTAAAGAATTTACATTTGTTTGCGTTCACTGACTGTTATTGTTCTGAGAGAAAAACTATATATCAAGATTTCCTTTTTCTTTTCTCCTCTTACAGAAACAAAAACAGGGTTTGTGTGTTGTATTGTTTTTGGTAAATAAACTTTTACATTGTGGATTACAGGAGTTTGTGTTTCTCATTCTGCAGTACGAATGTAAAATATTTGGTCTGTTTCTGACACGTTCAGCCGTCGAGTCGTCTTGACTAAATCCAAACGTTTCACGGAGAATCGGAGCTTCTTCCCACTGAATAATGAGCCTACGGAGCCGACGGATTTTTGAGAAATGATATTGAATATTAGTTTCATTTGGTTTTTCCTCACAAATAATGATAGTCTTCTTCCTGCTGTAACGGCAGCTGATTATCTGTGGCTGGAGAGGAGGACGGAGTGACTGTTAGCTGAACTGGCAGGTGGTAAAACAGCAATTATAAAACTAAACTGTGTTGCCTCTCAGGAAGCGTGTCGTATTTGTAACAAGTGAAGTGATAAAAGAGGAAAATAATTGGATTTTTTTCTCCCTCTGCCGATCTCACCCTCCAAGCTTTAAATGTTTGACGAAAAAGGATCTTTGAACAAAGTTTATTTCATTCTAACCTTTGATTAACGCTTTCCCACTTGAGGCCATGCAGCAAAAGGAGCAAATTATTCTCAAGATCAAGCTGTAGTCGTCTCATTATCTATTTGCCGTCTCTCCACATCTTCCTCTGCAGTCTCCTACAGAATAAATGATGAGCCGTCCAGTCAAAGTTGTCCTTTTGCTGCTCATTTGCCGTCTGTTGTGCTTTTGTGCCACTCTGTTTGTTGTTTTGTTCAGGGGGCCAATTAAAAGCTTTGACCAGCCCGGCTGACATTTCACTGACCCCCCATGTGCTGCTGATGTGGCTTCAGATCCAACCTTCAAAAATACAATCAGCTGCACTTTGGAGAGAAAAGATTGGAAATAAAAGTCCATGACGGCAGAGCCTCTGAAACTGTGCCTCCTGCTATTGGACGACTGCAGCAAGCTCCGCCCCTTTACTTCATCAAACCACCAACCGGAACATCAAGAGGAAAAAAATGCACAAAACTGTTTTAGTTCCTGAATGTGACAGCGTTAGTGTGGAGCTGCAAACGAGAGAGAAGTGTACCGACAGATTCATGTTTACGTGTTTTTGTAGACATACAACTGTCAGAGCTTCAGATCCTCACAGATCTACATTTGACTTGTCCTTCACAGCTGTTGCTTCTTGGATTGAAGCCTCAAAGCTTCAAAAGAATTTTCTTTAGAAAGAAACTGTGTAATTAAATGTGTTGAGTCAGAGAGGCCAGTTCAGATCAAAAGTTCAATCTTCAGACCAAACGTCGGGTTCAGCGTCTTTCTCCTAACCTGACAGAGCTTCAGGCTTTCTGTTAGGTCAGCATCTGTCCATCCATCTGTCCATCCTTCCATCCATCCATCCATCCGTCCATCCATCCATCCATCCGTCCATCCATCCATCCTTCCATCCATCCATCCATCCATCCATCCATCCATCCATCCATCCATCCATCCATCCAATCGCTGATATAACATTCCAATGTTCTCAAATATCTTTATTTTTAACGTGAAATAAGCCCTCCAGATCATTTTATTTTATTGTTATTAATGACCCGATGTTATCTTGCTCTCATTTCTAACTTGTATAATTTTGACAAAATATATTTCTATGGAGCATAAAATATTAAAAGTTATTTAAGGTTTAAGTTGATTTATTCTGGAATAATATTCCTGCCTTTTTATTTTTCATAATTATGTTAAAAATGTTTTTTTTTTTAGTTTTTTAGAATAATTTGGCATTTAACTAATATTTTAACTGGCTATCAGCTTCAGCGTTTTCAGCTATCAGCTTCAGCGTTTTCAGCTATCAGCACTAGCATCTTCAGCAGCCAAATTCAGCTTCCAGCATTCACACTAGCATTATTGCAGGTAATGCTATATATCTAGTTCATAATTATGTTAAAAAGTAAGGGTTTTAAAGTTTTAAAATGTAGTTTTAAGTGTTCAATAAATTTTTATCCTGTTCTTCCTGCGACCTGAGATATGTTTTGGATTTTGGCTTCTTGTGTGATTGAGTTTGACACTCCTGCTCTCCATCAAAGTGCATCGAGCTGAGTCATGGTTAGCTACAGCTGAGTCATGGTTAGCTACAGCTGAGTCATGGTTATCCACAGCTGAGTCATGGTTATCCACAGCTGAGTCATGGTTAGCTACAGCTGAGTCATGGTTAGCTACAGCTGAGTCATGGTTCTCTGCAGCTGAGTCATGGTTATCCACAGCTGAGTCATGGTTATCCACAGCTGAGTCATGGTTATCCACAGCTGAGTCATGGTTATCCACAGCTGAGTCATGGTTAGCTACAGCTGAGTCATGGTTAGCTACAGCGGAGTCATGGTTCTCTGCAGCTCTCAGGAAGCTTTCTTTGCCTCATTCAGGAGTGTTTCTCAGCGTTTCCCGTCTGACACCAAACAGTCCGTCTCCTCTCACTCTTTAATATTTCATCTGCAGCGATGTGACGTGCTGCAGCTGCAGCTCAAACTCTGGAATGGAGACATGAACTTTTATTTTCTTAGTTTTGCTCTTGCAGCTTCATGAGTGAATTATTAAAATCCCTTCAGCCGGCAGCGGAGAATCTCCTCCTCACATTCAGATTTCACTGCTTCCGTAGGAATATTGACTTTAATGCTAAATAATGCAGAGCAAAGATGGAGACAGCAAACAGCTGATCAATGTTCAGAAATGTAAATATGGAGGCTCCTGCATGAACTGACTGCAGCTCGTTGTCCGTAATGAGGCAGCGGCCTCACAGACATTAGCTTGAAAACGGTGGCAGCGTTTAGCCGCAGCGTGACCCCAGCCTTGACCGCGGTAATTATTTCCCTCTCTGTGGACCCGGCACAGAGAGCACAGACCTTGGACAGAAAAAAACAACAGCTCACAAATATGGAGACAAACGCAGAGGGAGTTTTTCCTCACTAACAGGTCCGAGTCGTTTCATCTCCTCTGCAGCTGTGGGCTGGAAAAACACCAGTTCATTTCCTCAGAGCAGCAGGTTTCACTTCACGGCTGATTCTGAAAGAACTCGGCAGTAATGATGAAGATCTGCACTTCTGTCAGGAACTTTATCTGCTCAAAGTTTGGCTTCATGGAACCTGTTTATCCGTCAGCTTCAGAAATCATCAGAACTCTCAGACTATTGATCCTTTGGGAGGACTCCCTCAGGGAAATGTGGCCTCCAGCAGCTTAAGGAGGAACGATCAGCAGCACAGAGGTTCTCACCACACAGGATGAATGAAGAGGACCACATCATTATTATTCACTGTCCAAACCCATGTCAGCTCCTCCAGAGTCCAGCATGCACCAGGACCAGCGGCTGCAGGCTATGAGGACCACGCTGGTCATACAGAGAGGAGTGGACTCTAAAGAACCTCCAGAACCCCAGAGGGTTTAGTTCTGGTTCCATGATCAGAACAGAAACTGTCCTGTTGAGGTTCAACCATCGGTAGAACTTTCCTCTCCGGTTCTGGTTCTGCTTCGTCTGTCAGAGCGACGGTTTGCCTCTAGCTTTATGTTCCTCTCCGATCATCTTCTGATCTATTGTCAAAGGATTCGTCTTTTTATTAAGATGATGCCGTTTAGAGACAAAATCCAAAAATCTGTTGTTTTCTAGGACATAGTTTCTGCAGAGCAGCAGGAGTTCATTTGAGATTCACCTCTGAGTTGTGGGCAGGACTGTTGGAGCAGCAGTAAGCCTCTGCTGACATCCCATCATTGCTTTGTTTGCACTCTTTCCCACTAGCTTACAGCCCCTCCCACCTCCTAGCTAACATTAGCGTAGCAACAACAACAGCAGCAACATCGTTTCTCACCAGCCGTAAAGTTCTGATCCAGATTCCAGCTCAGACCAGGAGAACAAAGACGTTCATGGATCTATTGGTCTGCATCAGAAAGGGGCGGAGCAGGAAGTTTGTGGCCCCTCCCAATGTATGTCCTACATCACAAATACGATCTTTTTCAAACTGCTTTTCTGTGTCTGCTCCTGATTCACAATAATGAATAAATCAATCCTAAGAGATGCTGTTGAAGCTGAATCGTCTTAATAATTGTCCTCTTTCATGTGAAATATACCACAAGAACACCAGAAACATCTCATTCTTTAGAGATGATGTCTGCAGAAGTCTTCAGCTCCCGCTGAAGCGTCATATCTTTTGTGTCCGAGCAGGAAAGTGTAAAATGAAGCTCACAGGGCCACAACAGGAAGTAGAGGCTCAACAGAACCCGCCTCTTCCTCTGGCGTGCAGACCGATAGATGCAGGGAGGGAACTGTCTTACATGATGGACCAAAGAAGCAGCAGCAGATTGTCACATCGGTACACAATCTAATCTGACGCTGCAGCAGAACTTTACAGGTGACACGGGACTCGTATGAGTCACAGGTCCACTCACCAAAAACAGCCAACACAAAGAAATCTACAGACACTATTAGAAAATCCTGGGGTTAGAGCCTTTAGCCTTTTCTGTTCATCGAATCATGGTTAGATGATGAATGAATGAATGTCGGTCTGCAACCTCGGAGGTTTGAGTCCGGCTGCACCTCAGCTGTTACCCTGCAGTCCGGTTTAAACAGAGTTCTGGATGAACACAGCAGAGACAGAACCGGGTCTCCTCCTTAAACCTCCTGCTGCTGCATTCTGATCCAGTTCAGTTTCAAACCATCTTTCCTGCTGCTGATGTTCCCTGCAGGTTCAGGACTTTGACATTTGCTGTTTTTTATCTTTGGTAGACAAAGTCTTATAGGATTAAATCTCAGAAACTCCAGCCCTTCAAAATAAAGGATATATTTATAAATAAGACTCTACCAGCTAAAAGGTGATTTTACTTTCTATGGAACGTTAGAATGTTTCTTGTCAAATTCAGATTAGATTAGAAGTAGATTAGGAACAAGCCTTTTTTCATGAGATATGTTTTCATCTTCGATGGTAATTTTTAAAGTAGAGTTTTCCTTATATTTTAGCAACAGGCATCTTTGTTATCTACTGTTTTTTTAGGCTGATTTGGAGTTTAGCTAATATTTTATCAACAGGCTAACTTTTTTGGCCAATTTTTCATCTACTTGGAGTTTTAGGCTATTTTGGTGTTTAGCTAGTAGTGAAGCAATGAGCTATGGCCATGTTCTAACTTTTCTGGCTAATTTTATAAGGTTTTTGGGCTAATTTGGAGTTTAGCTCATATTTAAGCCATATACTACATATTTCTGTAAAATTGGCATGTCTGAGGGATTTTTAAGCAATTTACTACAATTTTTCAGAAATTTAGATCAACTTCAGCGCTCCTTTAGAGTTCTTTAACAAAATTTTTAGCAAATTTAAAATTTTGCAAATAGTTTTTGCATTTTGAGCAGATCCCTTCAAAAGTTACAGTAAATTGTTTCACCATTTTCAGCAAAAAGCATTCACACGAGCATTATCGCCGGTAATAAAACTTTTCTCGTTTTCTTTCACACTACGACGTTTCCTGATGTTCTCCTCCTGGCGTTCCCACACAAACCCCCGGTCCATGTTTCAGGAGGCTCAGCCTGGCTGTGCTGCAGTGACTGACCCACCAGACTTCAGTCAAACCAGGCAAAAACAGTCTGTCAGTGATGAGTTATCAGGTCTGCAGAAAGCTGCTTCTGCAGCGCCGACTCTCCGCCCTGTGGGCTGGTGCGGCGCTAACCCCCCCCTCCTCCTCCTCCCCCTCCTCATTACTGAAACTGTCCTCTGGGTGAGAACGTAAAGCAATAACACACAAAAGCTAATTCAGTTAACCAACAAGCGCATTGCCCCCCATACAAGAGAGAGGGCAAAATCTAATAGTCAGGTGGCAATATGTGTGCAGAATCACAGCATTAGTTTTCATCAGTGTCTCCCCAGCAGCTAGGTGGGGCTGCAAAACATGTCTGCTCAAATCCAATTGGAGAAAAACCGCATTAACTCTGGGACTGTTTGCTGCGTTTCCTTCCACCAAACTTCTGCACGGCGCTGCTGGGAGACGAGCGCCGCCGCAGACGGTCGTGCCTCTGACAGACGTGACAACGAGGAGAAAAACCAGCACAGCTGCACTTCTGATGACAAAGAAAGCAGTTTTCTCTTCAACTTCTGCTCTTTGTTCAGCAGTTTGATGTCACACTGTCCACGCCGCCGGGAAAAGAGACCGTCAGCAGCCGAAGACGGCCGAGCAGAAGCAGAAATGACAACGGCTCGTCTCCACCGCCGTAATTGGCCTTAATGCCAAAGTTGGCAACCAGGTCCCTGTTGCTAGGCAACCGTCTCCGAAGCTTTTAACTTACCAGCTGTTCAGCAAAGAGATCGTCTATGGGACGTTTGGTGCGAACAGGGTGAGCTGTTGGTTGGCTCCTCCTTCATTTAGACCCCCCCCAACCAGGTGGAGGTGTGTGAGGAGTTTCCATCGTCTTCACGGGACACCTGGTTCCTCTGGAGCCACCCCCACAGCAGGAAGAAGGCTGTATCAGCAGGTGGTCACCTGGTCCGGCTCAGTCTGGTCACCTGGTCCAGCCCCCGCTGGTTACCTGGTCCGGCCCCCTCTGGTCACCTGGTCCGGCCCCCTCTGGTCACCTGGTCCGG
>NC_050521.1:28896728-28897813 GCF_002922805.2 Oryzias melastigma | reverse complement strand
CCCCCCTCTGGTCACCTGGTCCAGCCCCCTCTGGTCACCTGGTCCGGCCCCCGCTGGTTACCTGGTCCGGCCCCCTTCTGGTCACCTGGTCCGGCCCCCTCTGGTCACCCGTCTGGTTCAGGTCCAGGATGTTCACCTGAGTGAGCCTTAAAGCGGTCCAGTCTGCAGAGTAACCCTCCTCAGATCCAGCCTTTGATAGGAGGGGTTGCCTTTTGTCAATAACGTGCACAAACACACACGTGCGCGTTCACATGCACTCTGGTCTGGGCCCAGAGGCAGGTCACAGGAAGCCGCTCTGTTCAATAAGTTATTAATACTTGATGCTGGTGGCCGCCGTGCATTATTCAACGATAATGATAAGGGCTGTTCCATTATAGATTACAGCACCTGCAGATCCAGCTGCCCCCCCCCCCCAGAAGGAGAAGAGAACGAGGGAGCAGAGAGGAGAAGTTTGTTCTGATGAAGTCGCAGCAGCAGGACCAGTTCAGTCGGTTCTGTAATGTGACTTCTACAGATACCATCTCCATCTCACTCCAGAAACCACCAGGACGATAGTCCAACCGGGAGAGGGTCAGTACACCGTGGTTCTGATCCTGGTGGTTCTGATCCTGTGGTTCTGATCCTGGTGGTTCTGATCCTGGTGGTTCTGATCCTGTGGTTCTGATCCGTTAGAGCTCTTTGTTCTGCAGAGATTGGTGTTTAACGTGAAGGAAGACAACAACCCGGTTTCTTTGAACCATAAGATTTAAACTGATTTTATTATTGATTTCCATAAACATTCACCACTACTGATAGAAGCCTCAGACCCACGGGACTACTGTCATGTTTTTAACGTGTTCTTGCAGCAGTTCTCTCATGATGGAGGACATTTATGAAGAAAATTAGACTTAAATTGCATTTCTGAGTATTTTATCATTGGATTGGAAATAGATTATTTTGAGCAGAAATTTTACAAAAATGAGACAACAGAAATTTGAATCTATACAAAAATATACAAAGAGGAAAATTAGTCATTAAAGTTGATTGGAAAATACAAATAAGTCTTTATCGGGAGGAGGGTCTTTATCGGGAGGGAGGGTCTTTAC
>NC_050521.1:28879918-28895556 GCF_002922805.2 Oryzias melastigma | reverse complement strand
TTATCGGGAGGGAGGGTCTGAGGTGAATTTCTAATGATCCCCTGCCGCTCTGCAGAAACTATGTCCTAGATTTTGGATAAAAACGGCGTCATTGTGACTAAAAGACCAGTGGGAAGAAAACAGATGGTCAGAGTGGAACTTACCTCCTAGCTTTAGCCGTTAGCTGTAACAGATTTGCAGAATCAGAAAACGAGTCTTGGATTAAACAAACAGACGCGGTTTTACCGTAGCGTCTTGTTTTTGCTGACGTGAGGCTTCATTTCCTGGTTCTGAGATCAGATTTTCTTCACCTGAACGTGGATGATGGTGACGGCGTTTTCGCAGCTTTTCCTCCGGATGCAGTCCTCAGGCTCACCTGGCGGCAGCGCTCCACACTAACCCGCTGTGGGCAGAGGTAAAGAGGAGTGCTGCTGCTCTCCTCCGCGTCGACGAGCAGGAAATATGAAATGGTTCTGATATCTCCTTCAAAGAGGGAGCGGCGCTCCCCTTCCTGAGTGTCACAGATAGCAGGGGGAGCCGGCGGACTGCTAATGCTCTCTTAAGGCCAGATAGGCTCATTATACGGCTGCTGTGTGAGGACAGGGAGGAGAAAACATGTCAGCTCTGTCCCTTTGTAGAGGTAAAAAGCCGGCTGCTTCCTCTCACCTCTTTCAACCTCACATGAAAACAGCGACTGGAAGTCGGGGAGCCTCCGTCTCCGACCGCAGCAGCAATAATTGGCCTTCATGGGAAGTGGGCGTCCTGCTAGCGCCGGGCTAATGTCAGCTTGGCCCTGATTTGTTTGCCGTTTTATTCCACTGCCAGCAGAGAATTGGAATGTGTGCCCTCCTCACCGATAAACCTTTCCCTCTGAAGATGAACTGCTGCTGGCCTCATTATGAAGGACTGAGTCCTCGCTCTGAAGCTCCCAGCTGCTCCAGTCATTAAACCTGGACCCTTTCTATGTACGGATAATAGGAGGGAGAGCTGTGCACGCAGACGCCTGCGTGACGAGTCTGTGAAGACAGAGATCATGAACGTCACCGACTGCACAGCTTCACGCAGCTGCTGTGGGTTTGGATGCAGGAAGGTGAAGGAGAGATGAAGACGAGAGACATCCCAACGTCTCAGAGAAAACTTCTGTTCAGCTGTTCAGTTTGTTCTTAAAGCGCCGTCAGAGCTCCAGATTCACCTTAATATTCTCTATGACCATTTTGGTCATTGGTCATGTTTTAATTACGATTTTGACGATTTTAACCAAACTCCCACAACCTGAATGTCCTAAAAATACATTTTTCATGTTGATCTGAAGCCTCTGTTTCCAAAATCTCCTCTGAGGGGGTGTGGCTTTTTGAACTCCGCCCCTGATCCCCCCTGTCTGATTATGACAGCTCTGTGTCTCGCTAGAGTAAATCTTCACTAAAACGTCCATCAATCTGGGTAATGTCCAGCCGTCTGGTTCTGATCCGAGGAAGTGAAGATCTTCATGGACAGAACTTCCTCCAAAATCCTGATTCTTTCTCCTTCCAGTTCACCAAAGACTCTTTTAGCTAATTCTCCAATGTTTATTGATGTTGCTGTGATCAATACATTCAATCATTGGTTTCTCAGAGGAGAGAAAATACTGGAGGGAAAATACTGAGGGGGGGTCCTGCAGCCAATACCGCGGCGTTCCTCCGAAGAGAACCTTCTAGTGTCTCAGACTTTAGTCCAGAGTTGAACTTCAGCTGTCGGCTGCAGGAAAGGTCGGCGTCTCTAACGCTGACTCAGCAGAAACACTTCAGACTGTAACCGTGGACCAGACATGTTTGGGAGGAAGTTCAGAGAGAGTTGAAACAGAAGTCGGAGCAGCATCTTGGAGGGGGGGGGGTGTGATTACAGGACGGAGGTCTTTGGAGGGAAATGGATTCAAATGAAACAAGGCTCCTGCAGCTGCATGAGGAGGGAAATGGATTCAAATGAAACAAGGCTCCTGCAGCTGCACTCCCATCCGTCTGCGTCCGCCCTGCATTTATCAGCCCCACAGCATCCGTAATGAGGGGGGGTTTATTAGTCCGGTTGTGAAAAAGGCGCGAGCTGCTGCATTATTGATGCGCCGGTCATCTCAGAAATACTGCAGCCGGCTCGCCGCGCCTCCTGTTTTTTAAAGCCACAATAACACAGCCGGCGCGGACTGAGCGCGCTCAGAGGCGGGCAGTAATTACACAGCAAACCCGCTCCAAATGAAGGGGCGAGCCGCACGCAGGGAGAGAGTGAACCCTGCAGCCGTCCGACACCGTGACCCCCACCGGCCGGACTTTAATGAACTCCTGGATGAACCGCGTCAGAGTGACATCATCAGACGGCGTGCGGGGGGGCAGACCGAGCCCGATGGTTTCTCTGAACTTTTCAAAGTTCTGCAGTCGAGTCTGGAATGATCAGACTAGAACTTCTATGCATGAGCCCCCCCAGACAGAGGCACATGACTCGCTGCAGCGCCCCCTAATGGGAGCCGGTAAGTGAAACGTGATGCTACACCCTGCAGACTCCACTCCATACCATCACTCCTCCACCCTCATGCAGGGCAGATGTCTTGGCTGATCAGCTGTTTGGTCCATTCAGATGCCTCCTTACAGAGTGAGTAGTTCAGGGGCTGCCTGGTAAAAACAGTTACGGAGTTAATGACCCAGCTTCACTTCTGCTAGAAATAATGCAGAGATGGAGATGAAACGTTGACGTCTCAGATGTCGTTCCTGCGTTTCTGCAAATGACTGAGAATGAAAACAGTTTCTTCAATGAAGGGCGTCTGTAATTTCCCATTTACCTCCGTCCCCTCACTGCTGTCATCAACAATTAGAGCTGATTAAAGGTGGAAGCGCTCACAATGAGCCCCCGCGGGGCAGCACATCACATGTTTCATCTTCAACAATGGATGATTTCATCCCGTCTGTTTATCTGACAGCTTTTTCCCGCCGTCGCCCGCAGCCGCTCACGCCACACAGGAAAATACAATCAGAGGACAAAGGACTAAAAGGCCGAGTGGAGTTTGATTAAATCAGTGCTGAATAGGATTGGGAGAGCGGCCATTGTTGGAGGCTGTTGAGAGAAGCTGTGTGGTTTAGTGAGAGCGTTTCATTCATTAGTGCAGCCGCCGGTGATGCACAGGTGAAACACTCAGGTGCAGAACGCAGCAGCCAATGCATGTGAGGCTGCAGGAGAGGCAGGTTTCACATCCACAGACGCTAACCTCCAGCTGACGGAACCGCTGACCCAACAGGACCAGACGGCCAGGGCTGGCCTTTCCTCAGAGAATGCTACGATTCATCAGATGTTGGGCGTAAAACGATCACATTATTTATCGCGATACAACTTTATCTCGATAAGCAATGAGTCCATCATGATAGACTTTTACTTTGAAGGGTCACTAATGTGAGCGTTTTCTCCTTTTTGGCGAGTCACAATTGGAGGGTGAGTTACCACACGTAATTAATTATGTTCATGAGCTCTTCTTTTGGTGAATTCCTTTGGTCATCTCCTCCTTCAGCGTCTGACTGCATACGAGGTAAACACATGTGACGTGACACACAACACCCACGGTCACTTCACCTGTGTAGCGTCTAGTCTGGCTGATAAAACACTGAAACATGCGGCGATTTTAAACTGAATCGTGTCAGAACTGGAGGATAAAGTTGTTTCACTCACAGGAGAAACAGATTATTAAAAGGTGTTAATTTGGAGACAACGCTGTTTTTAGACGCTAATGCTAGCATGCTAATGCCTTAATGGTTATGCTAGTTAGCTCCTCCATGAGTCTCCTTTATGTAAACACAGACCGGTTTGTTCACCAACGGTGATATGATCCACATCGCCCAGCTGTATGAGATGGTTTGTGGGATTTAGGGAAAGACGGCGGTCAGATGACCTTCCCAGAATGATTTAAGGATGAAGGACCGTCAGGCTTTGATGCTGTTGGTTCATGTCTTCATCCTCTGGTCTTCTGTGGAGGAACTTGATGGACATAAACAAAACCTGAACTGAACCTTAACCGGTTAGTCCCCCACAGTGGTTAGTTAAACGTTGAGTCCTGCCTCCCTGATGATGCTCTGAAGACCACGATCTCCTCTGGACTGAAGCTCCGAGTCTCTCCTCAGATGAGATGCAGTCATCACTGCCACGCTCACAGATGCCCCTCCCCTCCCTCCGCTGTAATCCCCATCCCATAATTGCATTCGGAGCTAAAACGGCTGGTGTTTATTTCTGCCTTCATTAATGAGCCTCCAAAGTCATCAACAAACACGGCAGAGGCTCCGCCCCGTTTCCTCAGAGGCTGCAGACAGCCAGCAGCCCAAACAGCTGCCTGCGTCACTCCCCTCCAGCTGACGGTTCTGATGGCCCGGTCTGTGGGCCCCCCGGCTCTGATTGGGCTTTCACCGCCCGACTTTGTGAGGATGAGAAAAGGAAGCTGAAGAGCTTCTCGCTCCAGAAGCTTTTCAGCGTTTCCTTTCACGGCGAGTGTCGCGGCGCTCTGCGGCGCAGACAAAGCAGACAGCTGCTACTGTCCTTAAAGCCCTCCTTCAAGTTTCAGGCTGCAGCCGAGCAGCCGAGCTGAAGGCGCCGCTGAAAGCCTCAAAAGCTCCACCTGAAAGCAATCAAGTGTTTTCACGCAGCACAAAAAGCGCAGCGAGCGGGGATGCTGATTACAAGCAGCAGGAGGCGCTTCAGATGAATTGATCTAAAAAGAATTTTGTTATTATTTCCCTTTTTGTAAAATCTTACAGACTCTTCTGGTCTGTGAGGGGAAGGAAGTGGAGCCGACTGAGGAAGTAAACAAGCTCCACATTAGTTCTTTGTATCAACCGAGAAATAAAACAACAGAGGAAAAACTTCAACGTAATCACTATGAAGAAAACAACTCAGCAGAACTCAGAGAACTAAAAAAGGGAAACTAGACATAGACAGATGCTGTTCACACAGCGCACACGGACGGACGGACGCTCCATCACACTGAAGTGCTCCTGGTACTTTTGTTCAATCACCTGTACCCGTTTTAAAAGTTCCAGTTCAGCTACATTTAGAAGTGTAGAAACAACCACATATATGAAACTTTACCGGTTAAGACACTTTTATGGGGTTTCTTATGCTGAAAATTTCAAAGGTGAGTTTTGAAAAAATATTTCCTAAATTACTTAAAGAAAAGAACCATGAAGTATCGGGGTTAAAAGCAGCTCCTATATGAGATACAGTTACAGAGCTTAATATTCTGATCACTAACAAATTTATTTTACTATTTTATTTGAGTGAAAGATACATAAATATTCAGATCAAGTTTGTATTGAGTCATACATTTAATGGGAAATATTTTCTCTAATTCTGTCTTTTGATACATCGCGATAAGTATGGTATCGTGGCACGTGCACCTCGATACGTGTCATGTGTCCACTCTTGTGTAAACACCCCCTAGCGAGCACAGCTGGACTTCATTCAAGAGATTTAAGGTGGATTTCCTGCTGAGCCCAAAACTTCAGACAAAGTCTACAGATACCAGAACCAGATCTGCTGCTGGTCGTTAAAAACTCATCAAGAGAATCGCCATGTTCCCCATGCGTCCTTCAACCGGAAGTACTTCCCGGAGGAGTCTCGGTGACTCATCATTTCTGAGGAGCGCTGCTGTTTGACCGGAACACGTCCGGGATCGGCCCAAACCACGAAGGTCCAAGTTCTCCACCAACACAATAACAAAGTCATACCTGTTCGTGATGTCCGGAACACAGAACCGCAGGTTCCTGTGGAGGACGGCCAACCCGAGTCCACTTAGCATTTGAGGCTACATCCGCGAGCTAACGCTGAAAGTGTCCTAAACATCTCCATGCGGACCGGCTCAAAGGTCCAGAAGTCATCCAGAAGGAAATCCTTAAACTAGAGTTCTTTGTGGACACAGACAGAACTTTAAGAAACTCATTTATTTACCTAAAAGCAGATTTTCTTCTGCTCACGTCTCTACAGTCAAGCTAGGACACACCACTTCCGGGTTTACTCACAAAAATAAAAGCAAATGACTGGAGTTGTTTTCAGACATCACTTCCTTTAGATTTTCACAATAAGACCATAAATATACAAAGAACACATTTTTTTTACTTGTTTTTAAAATATAATTTTGATATTTTATATTGTTCTATATTCCTACACAGAGTATGATTTCTGTTCTTTTTTACACTACTTACAAAAAGTTACACCTTATTTTAACTGTAAATGACCCATAACTTATGTCAAACAACAGGTGTTTTTTTTCACAGTGTGAGGCCAAAGCACAACATTATTTTTAGTTGTGATATTTAGCTGTTTGAATAAAAAGGAATGCAAAAAATATAACAATGATCTTTATTTATATAACACCTTTCTATATAAAAATCACAAAGTGCTTCACGGTAAAACAGAGTAAAAACAGAGTAAAAACAGAATATAAAAACAGTTCTAAGAAAAAGCAATTTTAAAAAGATGTGTTTTTAGCTGCTTTTAAAAAGAAAACACTGAGTCTACAGATCAGAGAGGAAGGGAGTTCCAGAGAGATGGAGTCACGTCTCTCTGTCACCTTTAGTTTTTAACCAGTTCTTTCAACGACCAGCAGGCCCTGGTCATTTTATAACCAACCCTCTGCTGGTTGGATAGTGAATTACAGTGGCTACACTTTCATTCAGGTTGTAGATTTCAAACAGGAAGTGAAAGTTTTCCTTTTGAAGGTTAACAAGCCAGAGTGTTTGGTGGTGTCTAATTCCTGGGAGGCCTAAAGGGGGCTTCATATTTATGTTCCTCCACAGGCTCAAACAAATCTGTTCATAGATTTGCAGCTAAATGTTTTATTGAAAATGAGCTTCTCTGAAACTTTGCTGTTTGAGCATGTGGAGGTCAGTGTGTCGCTGAAACCCTCAACCTGCCACCCGTTCTACCTCAGTGTATAAATGTGAAGCAGGTTTGCTTCCTCTGAGCACAAATGATAAACATGGAGCTTAAATGACAGAAATCTGTTGTGTTTCTGCAGCAAACTTGGAACATTTAATAAGAATTCAAGTTTAATGAGAAAGACATAATGCGATGCAATTATTTGCACGGAGTCCCGGCCGTCCTCAGACGCAGAAATGATCGGATCTGTTGAGCTGGGAGTAAATGTGGTCAGAGCGGCGGGGATCTTTCAAGATGTTTATCAGTGTCAGCTAAAAGAGCATACAAATGAGCTGCAACTGTAATTTCATAGTTTAAATATTTGCTCCACAGCCAATTTATCCGGTAAAATGAGTCTGATAATTACGGAGATGATTACAGCCAGCGAGGGCCGAGGAAGACTCGGACACTCAGGGTTCAAAGCAGATGAGATCTCCTCTCCGCTGCAGAGCGCCGCCCCAGCAGGTCTGAAATGGAGCTTCACAGGAACAAATCAACAAACCAGAACAGCCGTGTCTCTTTTTATTCCACTTTGTGTTTTCATAAAACACCTGCAGTGCAAAATTAAAGTGATATTGTAATAAGAGGCAGAGGCAGCGGAGGAGAGAGGAGAGGCAGGCGGTGAAAGCTGATTTGTGGAGGACGCCCGGCAGCGGTGGCGCCTCCTCTTCCTCCTCCTCTGCAGCTCGTCAGGGTTTGACGCTGCCGAGCGAGACCAGAGAGCACCGAGACAAGCTCATTTCAGGGCCGACTAATTTCTCCATTATAGGCGCACAATTATCCCAGTGTGACCGGCGAGGCAGATATGGAGACATCAGAGGTGAGGAGCAGGAGCCGGGGAGGCCGTGTTTATGGGAGGATCTGGGGGTTTTCAGGAAAACCATCAACACGAAAGCTGGAAGCTGCTGCTCGGGAACCTACAAACATCTAAACGACAAAACTGTCCCCACAAGACAAGTGAGGGTCTGCATGTGTGGAGCTCAGAGTCATGAGTGAAAACCTGCTGTCAGAAGGAAATGTAACGAAAGAATCCAGAAACTGTTCAGCATCAAAAACATAAACAGAAGTTCTGCTGTCGTCTGAATTATATGACCATACAGTCTTTTATTTACAAATGAAAACGGCTCATAAATAAGATTAAGGTCATCCTCAGACTTTATTCATATTTATTAGTTATTTTTTTAGTCTGTCTTGATGCAAATGAAACAAAATTCGTTTAAAAACAGAAGCAGAAAATACTAGAGCTGGGTTGATAAAACCGATTAATCGATTGGAATCGATGTAGGATTAATAAATCAATGATCAATCCATAAAAATAGACTTCAATGTAACATATAAAGCTAAAGTCAACTAGCTTGATGCTAATGTATAATAGGATTTACCATGAGACGCTAATGCTAACGCTCTGTCGACCTAAACATACATTTTGACCGAATGAACGTCCTTATAAACACACTGACATGCATTTTACAAACTATTTTAAGGAGATATTTTTTATAGTTACCATTTATGGTCTAAAACACAGTTTATTACTCGTTCTTTCTTCTTCTTCTGGAATAAGGTGTAATGCTATAGCGCCGTCGCCTCCTAGTGGCCAAAAGAAAACGGCCTCCAGGAGAGGCAGAACAATGAGAATCCATTTAACTCTGATGATATTAATAATCTCATTATTATTTCATTTTACAGTGTGTGAACTTTATCAAATTTATATTAAAATATTAAAAACATATATCCGATTATTAATGTATTTCTGAACACATTAGTATAAATGTGTGAACTGTGTAAACTCAAAATTGAATTGAATTCAATTGAATTGAGAGGATCGAAAAATAGAAAAAAAAGGAATTTAATCGATCCAGGCCCTGGTGAATCGATTGATTTGTGGAGACATCGCGGTCCTCTGCGGTGCTTCCACGTCCGGTGTGAACCATGGATTTGGTTTGATGATGATGAAGCTCCTGAGTGTGGTCAGACTGACAGGCCGCGCCGCTCTGCAGCTCTAACGGTACAGAATGAACTGCAGGAAGTTCTGATCGGCGGCGGTAAAACGCGCGGTAATAACGGCTGCTCCGTTCAGCCGCCTCCTCTGACTTTAATGCGCCTGTTATTTAATGCTTGACTTCCTTAAATGGATTGCGCCGGCTCCCTGCAGTCAGAGCGGTGTGTGCGTGTCCATTGTTGGAGTGTTTTCTTGTAGTTTGATGAATCTGCTGCCTGACACGTTGCTGCAGGGCGTCTCTCTAACCCAATGCAGATTGGGGAGATTTTCCAGAAGTGACAAGAGTCTGACGGCTTATTTTGCTTACTCCTGCAGTTCTGCAGGAAGTGCTGCTCAGCGCCTTTGGAGTTTGAAAGGAGGAATTGTCAAACTCTTTTCAGGCTTTTTGTCATTAGGATCACTTTTGTGTTTTTCTTTTCACAGAGGCTGAATCAGGGATTTGATCAAAAGATGGCGCCGTTTCCTGAGGACTCAGATGATCAGAGATCTTCAGCAGCTCCTATTCCTGTTGGCAGGCTGGGCCTCGCTTCACAACCGTCTTACAGCTTTATGCCCGCCTGAATCTGCCTCCTCCTCTTAGACGGCACAAACTGCAGAATCCATCTGTGAATGGAGGGTGGAAGTCCGCCTGGAGGTTGTGCGCATGTTGACAGCAGCCACTTAATCGCTGCTGCAGATTTAGCCGCCGTAAATCTCCACTCAGCAAGAATCCCGGATAAGACTCGGAATACTGCACTTTTAGAGAGGAGTGAAGGCTGATGCTAATCCCTCATCGCAGCAGATTCTCTGAGAAGAGCTCGTCCAATTATGGAATCATCTCTCAAGTTTGAACTGGAATGGGGCGAAGCAGGGAGCTTTAGCCCCGCCCACTGTAGCACCTATGTCACCGCTACAGACCTTTTCCAACTGCTCCTGATCCACAACAATTTGAAGACAGAAATACTCAGAAGTGTAATTTTAAGCTGAATTTGATTTATTTATGTCCTCCATCATCAGAGAAATGCAACAAGAACATGTTAAAAACACTAGAAACACTTTCAGGGGAGTGGGTCTTTAACGATGAAGGAAGTGGGTTTGTTTCCTCCAAACACAGACCTCCTCAGGGCAGAGGTCATCCCTGCACCTTCAACGTCAGGCTTGAGTTTGTAAATCACAACAATAAGGAGCTCCTCCTGCAGCTTTACCAGTCTCTGTGCGAACGTGTCTGGAACAGGAAGCAGCAGGTCATCGTAAAGGAAGTCTCTGGAAGGCCAGCAGGAGGTTTCCAGGATCCTGCACTGAGCTGCAGCAGCTTCTCAGACCCTGGCGGGCTCTCCATCTGCTGCAGGAGGCTGTCGAGGAACTTCTAAAGAGCTAAACAGCCGTGTTTACTCACCAATTGTGCTCTTTTGTTTTTCTGCGTTCACAGTCGACATCCTGAGCTGAACACTTTCTTTTGCGCCTCCGTTTCCTCTCCTACTCTTCCAATTAGACAACTCTCCCAGGATCAAATGCAACATTTGTCTCCATTAGTAATGTAGGTTATGAGGAGAGAGCTGTGCATTGTGGGTAAAGCCCAAATGAAAACTTCCTGGAAGCCTCATACAGAGATCCAATTACAAGCTGGCTGTGAGGGGGAGGCTGCAGCCAGAATCCCCTGATGCCACCAAGCAGCTTGTTCTGCTGATTTCAGCAAACGTTATAAATCACACGCTCATCGATTAGCTCGGCTCGCCACCATCTGACGGCCAGTCGGCCGGGTTGGGGTTACACCTCAGCTCAGAGGAAAGGCTTTGGTGACACGGAAGTCTTTAAAGGACAAGATCACGCGAAACGGCAGAGATATGGAGAATGAGACGGGGTAGGACTGGATCACTTCTGATCAACCGTCACTCTCACTTCCTGTGGAGACTTGCCCCTCCCATTTATTTCCCATCATTCAACTGCAATCAACCTCCAAAATCAGAAATCCAAGTCACTTTATCAATTAAAATCCTCATCCATGAAGTCTGTCTTTCTCCTTAGAACGTCCCATTGATGGGCGACCGTCAATATGATCAGGACTGTACCAGGACAAAACCAGAACCAGACCAGGACCCTATCAGAGCAGAACCCAAAGAAAACCAGCACATAACCAGAACAAAACCAGAACAGAACCAAGGTAAAACCAGCAACTAACCAGAACCAAACCAGAACAGAACCAAGGTAAGACCAGCAAATAACCAGAACAGAACCAAGATTGGTTACTGATGCGTAAGCAGGTTGCTGTTGTAAATGAGGAATTGTTCTCAATTGATCTACCAGTATAGATAAATGTAAAAAACCAGCAAATAACCAGCACCAAACCAGAACAGAACCAAGGTAAAACCAGCAAATAACCAGAACCAAACCAGGACAGAACCAAGGTAAAACCAGCAAATAACCAGAACCAAACCAGGACAGAACCAGGATAAAACCAGCAACTAACCAGAAGTTAATCAGGAAAAACCCGAGTAAAATTCAGAACAAAACCAGAACAAAACCAGGACCGAACCAGTACAGAACAAAGATCAAAACCAGAACAAGACCAGGATCCAATCAGAACAGTAAAGGGACAAAACCAAGATCAAACCACAACAGATCTAAGATCAAAGTAGGATTATATCAGGATCAGATCCGGTTCATCTGTAAGTAGAGCTGCTAGAAACGATTATTTTAATAGTCAAACAATCACAGATTATTTTCTTTATTAGTCGTTTGATGGGATCATGCATGAACTGGATGTAAAACACACATTTAACCATCATTAGCTCTAAAGTGTTTCCGCTACATGCTAACTAAAAATAAAGACGATTAACCCTTTCATGACTCCTGCAGCTCCTGTCCTTCTTCTGGCATTAAAACTAGACTTCAGTCTAATGAGGTCGGGATGTGAAACGAGGACCTGTTTCACTAAAGCTGTGCTCTCACTCAGGACTGAAGTGGATTTTGTGATGCTGATCGCTCACAACTGTCTCCATCTTCTTGAAATAACGTCTTGAGTCTCAGATGAACTCCTGGTGGCCTAAGAACCAAACCCATCCAGCATCACATCCTCTGTTCTTCACGGATCCCCTTTTCTTCAGATCTTGTCGTCCAACTTCAGTTTTGTCCAATGAAGCACTAACTTCACACTAGTCCCATTGTTGCATGAGGGTTTCCTGGCAACAGGAAATGATGGGAGCAAACCTGCGAAGATGACGTCTTTAGGTTCTGACGTCTGGACTTCATGTCACCGCTCATCCGGACTGACACCAGAACCTTCAAACTTTAGAAACCGTGTTGATCAGACCGAACAGCCGGTGACAGTTGTCAGCAGTCCATGTGGGGGGGCAGTACCTTCTGTTTCTGTGCATGGACCCCCTCCCTGCCCCACAGATTTGTCCCACCCCCTGCCAGGTTTCGGGTCCCACACAAAGTCAGGTTCTGAACAAGGACGGGAAGCTGCTTCCTCCGTGTCCCGACATGAACAGATCTGCAGTGAAGGCGCCACGGCGTGCTGCATTCAGGCGTGGAGGCTCATTGTTCTTCAGCGTGCCAGGGTGGGATTACCGGGTCAGGGTCTGATTCCGGCTCCGGCTGTGCTGGACGCCCCGCAGCCCGGACAAGCCCCCACAGAAGCTTAGAGGACGCTCTCTCAGATTAATGATGAAAATGTTTTTAAATTAACACAAAATCGTGTTTCTTTGAAGGATTCTGTCAAACCAAAGATGAAAAGAAAAAGTTGTCCTTCTCTTTTGTCTTAAAGGAATCTAAAATCCTTTTTGTTTTCATCCTTTCTCTTCTGAAATAAACTTTTCCCAGACCGTCTACACATGAATGTTCTGAAGGTTCAGTCTATGATGTCACAAACTTCAAAATAAACTCCTCCCCCAAACGTTGGTCCAAACTTCAAACATTTGTTTAGTAGCAGCAGAGAGACTGAAAATGGAGAGAAACTCTGTTTATGAAAGAAACTGGTTCTGACCCAAAGTTCTGCTGCAGATCTGAGGCCTGTTGGTTGGATTTGAATGAAAGTTGACGTCAGAAGAATCTGGAACCTTCTGGAGCAGATTTGACCTTTAAACTCCTTCATGCTGTCAGCAGCTCTCTACGCCCGTCAGATTCATCCTCCACTTCTTCCATCCAGATTGTTATCCACACATCAGTGTTTGATCTGTTGCTAATGGATCAGAACCTTTCCTCCCTGATCCAGAAGATCATGCGTGGGCTGAACAGGAACAGCTGGAGAACAGGAGACTGTTCTAGGAGAGAAATGAAAGAACCTTCAGCCGTCGTCGGTCCTCAGAACTGATTGACATCATTCAGCATTTCTGTTAGTTTGAATGTTAACATCCGGTCTTTGCGTTGGTGCTTCTTCCTCAAACCTTGTTTGTTTTCTTCAGATCAGGTTGCAAACAAATGTTGACATGTCCTTCAGACAGTTTGTGTCCCAGAATTGTTCATAAAAACATTTTCTTCTAGTTAATGAAGCTGCAGAACATGAAGATATTAAAGAGGAGAAGCTGCTTCTATTTTTCTATTCTGAACCTGCTGAGGGGGCGTGGCCTCTGCTGCCAACTCAACATGAAAAAAGAATGAAGGTTTGATGTCTTTTTGTGTTGGGGGGGCAGCAGCTCTGTGTTTGTAACACTATTATGGAGGGGGGGTAGGATGTATCAATCTGCAGAACAGGACTGCGGCTGCAGAGTGATGGGGCTGCTGGCGTGAACCCGCTGACAGGTCAATTATTCCTGCGGCTGAATTACAGCGTCTAATATCTAAGCAAGCAGAGGGAGCGCCGACGAAAACACCCCGCGGATAAAAGCTGCCACTTCCTGTGTATTGACCCCCCCCCCACCCCAGCGCCTGCAAATGGCAAAATCAAAGTTCAGTCCTGGATCGGGCAGCAGACGCCGTGTTCATCTCTGTGAGGAATAACCGTCAAACTCTCATAAATCAGCCTCCTTCTTGTTCTCCCGCTCGTTCTGCGGTTTTTCATTTGGGGGGGGTCACAGCAGAAATGCTGAGCGGAGCGCCGGGCTGATGATGGCCTCAGGCGAAGGTGGTCAAAGGTTGGAGAACAGTCATTCTGGAGGAGAGAGGGAGAAACCTTTACAGGCAGACGAAGATGTAAGAAATCCTCCACCGTGGAGATGGAGGCGGGAACAACAGCGGAGGAACACTGGAATGAGGGATTCTGGGAAAAATGAGTCATGTACGCTCAACGGCGCTCCTGCAGAATTCTCTTCAATGCTGGTCTCTGAGGAGAACCTGGTCACGGAAACCACTGAAGCCATCATCATCATCATCATCATCATATTCTTCTGTAGGAGGAGACGACCAGGTGAGTCCTGGAGACGCTGCTGTGAACCCTGTCACCTGAAGGTCAAACCTGAATCCTTCTGGGGGGGTTGGAGAGCCCCAAACAGAATAACAGAACTCTAAAAGAACCAAAAGGCGACGCAGTAAAAATGGGACAAAACCAGAACCACGAAGGACAAACGAGCTTCTCTGAGGGTCGTGTCTAACTCCTGCTACGTACGTTTGGTGGATGTTCCACCTAAGAAAACTGATCATATGTGGAATTAGTCTTTAACTCTATGGATAAAATGATCATAGATTTATCCTGAATGAACCACATTAAAACCACGACAGACAAAAGATCAGATAAACCCGTGCGTCGTTGAATTTCTTCAACCTATCAGAACACTGGAAAGAAATCACATTGATTCAGCACCATGGACAGCAACCCCCACAGATCAGATCTCCCCAGGTCAGATCTCCTCACATTGGATCAGATCTCCAGCAGAGGCTAGAGATCTGACTGTTTAAGTAAAACAAAACATCATGAGGGTCCTCGGCAGGTGCTGTCCATGGTCCTGAATGTGATTTCATCACAGTGTTCTGATGTTTTTTTCTGCTCTTTGTGTCATTCCTCTGTTGAAGAACTCTCCCAGGTCTCCCATAGACGCCCCGTTACGTTCTGCTGACCCCCCCCACCCCCACATGGTAGAGCTTCCTCTAACAGGACTTCTGCAGGAACCGTCAGTGTTCTTTTGGCTGAAACACTGGAGTCAGAAATAACTCAGAAACATTCTGTGCATCTGAACATGAAACAGAATTGATTGGATTGAAAAAAGACCTAATGAATATTTTGTCAGCCATCTGAGCGTGTTTTTAGAGGAGGTTTTCTGGCAGCGGCGAGCAGCTGCTCGCTGACAGATGGACCTCTGAAATCTGTTCGTCTCTTCCAGCAGCAGCTGCATTTGTTCAGTTCCACAACTCCACAGTTAAAGTTTGCCTCCAACAAGAAACGCTTCCATCACTGTCACAAGACGAAGATCCAGCATCTCCAGCGTGATCCTGTGGGAGGTTCTTCTTCTGTGGTGTTTGACGTCTGGGCAGGTATTAGTTTATGTAGCAAGAAATACAAAAGTGTTGAAGATGTCATTTTAGAGCAGAAGCCTTCATCCATCATCCATCAATCATCCATCCATCATCCATCCATCCATCCATCATCCATCCATCCATCCATCCACCCATCATCCATCCTTCATCCATCCATTCATCCATCATCCATCCATCATTCATCCATCCATCCAGCCATCCATCCACCCATCATCCATCCTTCATCCATCCATTCATCCATCATCCATCCATCATTCATCCATCCATCCAGCCATCCATCATCCATCCACCGATCCTTTTCTTTCCTCTGAGTTTTATCTTAGAATGTATTTTAAGGACTAAAACAACAACAGCTGAC
>NC_050521.1:28877861-28879906 GCF_002922805.2 Oryzias melastigma | reverse complement strand
CATCATCCATCCACCCATCCATCCATCCAACCATCCATCATCCATCCATCCACCATCCATCCTTCATCCATCCATCCATCCATCATCCATCCATCCATCCATCATCCATTAATCATCCATCATCCATCCATCATCCATCCATCCATCCATCATCCATCCATTAATCATCCATCATCCATCCATCCATCATCCATCCACCGATCCTTTTCTTTCCTCTGAGTTTTATCTTAGAATGTATTTTAAGGACTAAAACAACAACAGCTGACCTTTCATCGTTGCTGGAGAGACTCCAGCTTCCATAGATCTTCAGTCTTTTGTTGAAGTAGATCTCCAGAGGAGAGACCCTCCTTCAGTGGGACTCATCCCACATCCCTGCAGGGAGCTGTGAAGTTTGAGCAGAAATGTTGTGATCTTCTGAGCGGCGTGCTGGTGGCCGGCCGCCGGCGGCGAGGTCAGAGGAGGAGGCTCTGGGGAGGACAGAGACGGAGCTTTTCAGGGATTCAGCGGATCCAGCCCGGCTCCTCTTGTGTTTATGGGCGGATGTAAATGAGCCGGTCCTCCCGGGATGGGGAGCCGTGCCAATTATTTCTTCCTGGGAAAATATGTGGAAAGTTGGAGAGACGGAGAGGCAGACACATGAAAGGAGAGCAATTAGGTCCGTTTGTAGCGGGCCGTCATCAAAGGCTGCAGTTTGTTAGGAAACAGCAGCAGAGGGAGGGGCCACAGACCCTTCAACCGCCCTCTGAAAGGCTCTTGGGCAGCAGCCCAGCAGCATCCACTTCCCACCTCCCAAACAAAGGAGGTGCAGCTGTGGTGGAGAGTCTGACGGGCTTCGTGGACCGGATCGCTGCCGGAGAACATGGAGACCATAGGTTATGGGGGCGTGGCCTTTTGATTGACAAGTTATGCTTCAACCTCTGGTTCTCACCATTGACAGTATCAGAAAACTGGAGTGAGTGTGACCCCCCCGAAAATGGTTTGCACTTCAGTCACTCTTTATTGCAACACGGACGCCGCCATGTTGGAGCCAGACGGCGTCAGTGAACAGGGATTGGTCCAAGTCGGTGTGAGCTTCTATGTCAACTATTCTCACCAATCAGGAGTGACCCTGGTGGAAGGCCACACCCTCTTTTTTAAAGTCTTCTGTCTCTGTGGTTTTGCTGGTAAACAGACCCCCCCCCCCGTCGAGCATCTCGGTGATTCATCAGACTGAGAGCTGCAGCTTTTACCTGCTTAAAAAAGCTTCTCCTTTGAAGGTAAATGCCTCTGTGAGCGCCGCCGCCACAGCCTCAGGCTTCACTTTGTAAAACAAACTGCTCCCTCAGAGACCTTAACCTGCAATATTTACCCAGAATGCATCAAGTTGGCCACCATAATAGAAGTAATCTCAATCCAAATGTCAGAGGCGGCAGGCAGGAGCTGGGAAGAGGCTTTTAAAGGGCTGGAATGGCTGTCACAGCCTGGAGCGAGTGTTTGTGAGGGCGAGCGGCGGGAAGGAGGCGGGGTCAGCGCAAATGAAGAGGCGCGTTGTCATTATCCTGCTGTCTGGACCGTAACAGGAGTCTGTAGCACCACTTCAGAGTAACCCCGACACCGTTTTCACCCCAAACAGCTTCTGTTAAACCCAGCACAGCAGGCAGGTTCTGGATCAGAAACCCGATCAGTCGGTTCTGAAACAGGGAAGCTACTGATGATGTTTGAACATTCATGAGTGAATCAGGGTCGGCGATTGTGGATCAGAACCTCTTAGTTCTGAAGTTGAACCCGTTCTGCAGCAGAGGAAGGTTCACTTAGAAAGGCTGGAGGTGGAGCAGCAGAGTGGAGGTGACACGAGAGAACCTGCATCTCCTGAGGACATGGGAATGCTGCAGACGATGCAGACGCTGCAGATGATAAAGATGATGCAGACGATGCAGACGCTGCAGATGATAAAGATGATGCAGACGCTGCAGATGATAAAGATGATGCAGATGATGCAGACGATGCAGACGATGCAGATAATAAAGACGCTGCAGACGATGCAGATGATGCAGACGATGCAGACG
>NC_050521.1:28872246-28877522 GCF_002922805.2 Oryzias melastigma | reverse complement strand
CAGTTGGGGGTGGGGGGTTAGTGTCTGGGCCCTTTGCTCACTGATGGGGGGTCGACTGGATCTGCAGGTCTTTGTGTTGGTCTGGTGTGGAAAAGCCTTTAGACCAAAGCGGTTCTTCGTCCTGCAGTTCCAGCAGCTGCTCTCTGGGGGCGCTGTGCTCTGAGCAGGACGATGACTGAAGGAAGAAGAAAAGACTCCCTAACATACCATCAGTGATATCTCCATGCGTGCTGCGTTCACTGACAGGCCTCTCCCTCCGACTAAAGGGCCTTCATGTTTACAGCCCTGAGCGCCGTCTGTCAGGCGGACAGCGGTCGGCGCCGTTCCTGTCATGGCGGCAGCTCTCAGTAACAACGTGGACGCTGACTGTGCTGCAAATACCAGCTGCCAATCGGCCGACTCCTGACCTTTCCCTCCGCCGCCAGCCGGCGCAGAAACAATGGAAGGGCTCACCTGGAGTTCTGCTCACAGGAGAGACTCCAGGTGAGCCCAGTCTAAAAATAGCACCTGTGAATCATGTGATCAGGGCAGGGCTGAACCTTCACTCACTGAGCCCATGTTAAAGATAGAACGGAGGATCTGTGTCCTGATCAGGTGCAGATCTGTTCCTCCTCCTGGTCTGAAAGTCCTTCAAGTTTTCTCCGTCTGTGATGTTCCTCAGGCTGAAGCTCTCAGAGGTTTGATGTTTGGGTCTGTCCTCCTCTCTCTAGTGTTTCTACATCATTCCTGTTCAGAGGAAGAACCGGCAGATCCTGATCCAGGAGATCCACCTTCACCTGTCGACTCCAGCAGAGACCGTATCATCATACTCCCACCGCCGTGCATGATAAAACTGGTTTTCCTGCTAATTTGAATCTTTGACCTTTGGTCACCTGAGCTTCATAACGTTCTGACCCCAAACTCCTTCCAGGAGGAGCAGAGACTTGAACTAAAAACCGGGAAGCTCAGACCCCCCCGGGTGAAATAAAGGTAACTGTGACTAACGAAGGAAACGTTTCACCTGAACGCCTCATCTATCCAGGGCAGGGCATCAGCCAGTGATGCTCCAGCGGCGGCGTGACCACGGACGGACCGTCTCATCCGCGTCCGACAAACATGGCTGCCTCTGTCTGCTGCAGCCGTGCGCGGCGGTGATTTGTTGGACTCCACACAGGCGAGAGGAGTGGAGCGCCGCGGGAATTCCTCCTCTGCCTGCGCGCTTCGCTCACTTCTTCCTTGAAGCCGTCAGTCACAGCAGAGCTGCAGGACTTCCTGTTTGATTTGTATCCAAGACCAACAACAACTCCGCCGCTAACCGCACAGCCGGTCTCCGGAGGCCCGAGCGGCTGCTGCTGCCCTCCTGCCCCCACAAAGAACACAGCCCGGATCAACAGTCTGAGTCCCCTGCAGGTGTTTACATCCCAGCGTGGGGCTGTTCTCTCACCTGCAGACAGGTACGTTCCTCCCAGTTCCTGCTTTGATTCTCTGATGCTGCAGCGTTTGATCCTTTCCACACTCAGAGTCAGCAAAACAATCTGTGATTCTGCTGGTGTCAGGTGGAAGAGCACAAGGCCACGGTTACCATGGTTACCGGACTGCAGCAGCCCCTGGTCTTGTCCGAGCTTCTGCGGGTTTGGAGTGAAGGTTGACACGGTCACGAGGGGCCAGACACCACACACGGATTCCTCCAAAACTTTTGAAAAGTTCTGCTGTGATGATGAGGCGTTCAAAGACCTCACGGTTTTATTTTGAGGACCGTGCTCTTCTAACCATCCCACCGTCTCAGCAGCTCAAGCTCAACTTTCAGAGCCAGTGAGGCCAGATGGTTTAAAAATGGACAGAAAATGTCTGCAGTTACCACGGTGACCACACCTGTGTTTGCCCATGTTGTCTTAAGTGGACACTCAGTGAGTTAGCTCGCTATGCTAGCCAGCCGCCCGGTGGACAGCTTAGTTTGCTAGCGAGCTCTAATGTATTAGGCTAGCGAGCTCCACTGTAGCATGCTAGCGAGCTCTGCTTTAGCATGCTGGCGAGCTCGCTTTAGCATGCTAGTGAGCTAGCAAGCTCCGCTTTTGGAAGCTAGTGAGCTCCGCTTTAGCAAGCTAGCAAGCTCTGCTTTCGCATGCTAGCGAGCTCCGCTTTAGCAAGCTAACAAGCTCTGCTTTAGCATGCTAGCGAGCTCGCTTTAGCATGCTAGCGAGCTCCGCTTTAGCAAGCTAGCGAGCTCAGCTTTAGCATGCTAGCGAGCTCAGCTTTAGCATGCTAGCAAGCTCCGCTTTAGCATGCTAGCAAGCTCGCTTTAGCATGCCAGCGAGCCCCGTTTTAGCATGCTAGCGGGCTCCACTGTAGCATGCTAGCCAGCTCAGCTTTAGCATGCTAGTGAGCTCCGCTGTTGGATGCTAGCGACCTCCCCTGACGTTCTAGAGACTCCTCCTCTCAGATCCACGTTCATATTCCTCGTTTTTCACTTTTCTCCCAACAAATCCAAACTCTGTAAAAAGCAGCATCACTTTTCTCTCATGAGTCCCTCTGTTCCTAAAGAAGTTTCAGCTGCAGCCTGAAGCGTTTGGTAGAGGTCAGACGTTTCCTGAAGACAAAAGCTGCAGATCGAAGGAACAAAACATCAAATGTTTGATCAGGAAGTTTGATTTGATGAACTAAAACAGTTTCGTGAAGTTTGGACCCTGAAGTCTCCTTGACGGTGAGGAGCGCGTTCAGGTGATGCTCCTGCCGCCATTGTTCCTCCTCCAGCTTGTCAGTCTCATCACCGCCGCCGGTTTATCAGGATCGGGATTTGTGCGTCCATTGTTTGTGTGGACAAAGTGAAGGATGGGCTGTGAGAGCGCAGAGCAGCCGTCTGCATGACAATGCAGCCGCAGCCGAGCGGCAGAACAAAAGTCTCATTGACTGCAAACTCCAAAAAGGAAGAATCCACTCCAGCTCTGACAGAATAATTGCTGGATTATTTTCTGCTTTAATTAAGAGGCTCAGGCTCCTTACAAGTGTAGAAAATTTAATCCTTTTTTAAATCCTGGATAATTTAATGTGAGAGAAATCAAATAAATAAGAGGCTGGGCTCTTCAGTCAGAGCGTTTGATACGGGTGATTAGGTGAGCGGGGCGTGAAGAAGCCCATTAGGATTGTGTGGTGTCACCGCCGCCGCGGCGGGCGCCGGCCCTAATCCACTCCTCAGCCGCCGCCATTTTCTCCTAAATTGCTGCGGCGGCGCAAAAGCGAGCGGCCATTGATTGATTCTTATCCCGTTAAAGAGGCGGGCGGCAGATAAATGCTGAAGTAATGAGAAGCAATTATGAGCTGTGAAAAGCTTCATTACAGGCGGAGGGGCCGAGAGCCGGCGGGAACTCCACGAGGACGCCGCAGGATTCCACGGAGCGAGAGACGGCGGTCCAGACGGGCCGGAACTTGAACCGACACGCCTGCAGAAGTTCAGGGAAGTTCTGCTGGACTGCAAGGCCTGAGCGTCGTATCCAGCTGTTGATTGGATGATTGAAGCGCGTCACATGACCACATGACCACATGCCGAGGCCGCGTGACGTCAGGTCTGTGTCGAGCAGCTCGCTGGAGTTTGGAAGAGGGTCGGGTTTGTCAACCAATCTGAGCAAACAAGAACCAAAGAAGATGTGAAGAGAACTTCAAAACAATCACATTTAGATATCGGACAAACATAAAACACCGTTGCCATGGTAACCACAACACCAGAACATTGTCTGCTTTTCTAGAAAATAGCAAACAGTATTCTGAGATTTCTCATATTCATCAGGCATTGACAGAAGCAGCTTCACCAGGACGACTGGTGACTTGAGGACAACCTCAGTCTTTGTTTCTGCTGCAGTCCACAGAGCAAAAACCCAATCCAGAAATATCCGGTACGTTTGTTTTGTCAAAGATTAGACGAGGACGACTTCACAGAGGTTTATTTCCCTCCTCTCACACCCACAGCCAGATGGCGCTGTCTGACCCCATCAGAAGTCTTGAGTGTCGACACATCACCGTGTTGGAGCGAATCGACGCTTCATGAAACCTCGTTTTCAACATCCCTAATGAAAAGAGCCAATCCGAGTACAGAAGCTACGGCTCCGCCCACCTGTCAATCAAAACGGTTTTCTGTTACGGTCAGGAGGGTGAGAACCGGAGAGAACCACGAACAAAGACCTAAGAAATTCTTAACAAACACATAGCTAACATGCAGAGAAACAGGAGAGTTCACAATGAACAAAGTTCAGGCTGCTGCGACAGCTCTACAGCTGAGTGGGCGGAGTCACAGGCATCCTCCTGAAACCCAAGAAAAAGAAAATTAAGAACCAAATAAAACCAGTCGAGTAGAACAGAAAACTCAGAAACAATCCAGAAAAACTTTTGTACAAAGATGAACTTTTTATCCGGAGAGTTCAGGAGGAGCTGCTCCAGAACCTGAAGACAAACTACGAGGGTTCAGATCTCTGACCAGAAAATCTCCAAAAATGTGGCCAACCTGAGCTGCAGTGTGATGAGGATGATGAAGATGATCCTCTTCATCCTTCAGTGACTCCAGGATCCCTCTGAAGGTCATTCCTGCTCCTTTAAAACCACAAACTTATGGATGTTTCACAGCTGAATTTCAGAGCTGCTCTGTCGGGGGGGCCGGAGGAGTTGCACCCGCTGGGGGGTGGGGTGGGGGGTGTGAGCCTCCTCCGACTGCCGACAGCCCCCCCGCTGGGACGCTCTAACCGCCGTTCCGTTCCCTCAGGAGATAAAGCTGCAGAGAGCTTTGGGGGAAATAAGAGAAATCATGAAAAGACTTCTTAACTCGCGCTCATCAAAACGATGAGAGACGGCCCGGAAGCCCGTTTGATCAGACGGCTGAAAGTTTGATCAGATGTCGGCGTCGTCAGAAGAGACGGGAAGAGAGAATAACAGAAGATTTTCATCTGGCAAATGGAATAAAGTGAAACATAAAGACTGTTTCTACGCCAACAATCAAAGAGGAATCAGAATGTTTCTCTGAAGTTCAGCTTCTGATTCCATCTGCAGGTTTGATGCTGCAGATGTGAGGAAATGTCTCTGCAGTGGAGGAGCACGGCCGCTTTCATCCACACGTCCTCCATGGTTCAACTACGATTGGAAGTCTGGTCTGAGAGGAAGAGTCTGACGTGAAGGTTGATGGGAAGCTGCAGCTGTTATCCTGAAACCGAGATCCTGCAATTGAGATCCTGCAGCTGAGATCCTGCAGTCGTGATCCTGAAACCGAGATCCTGCAGTCGTGATCCTGCAGGCGTGATCCTGCAGTCGTGATCCTG
>NC_050521.1:28855985-28872235 GCF_002922805.2 Oryzias melastigma | reverse complement strand
TGGAAGTCTGGTCTGAGAGGAAGAGTCTGACGTGAAGGTTGATGGGAAGCTGCAGCTGTTATCCTGAAACCGAGATCCTGCAGTCGAGATCCTGCATTCCTGATCCTGCAGTCGAGATCCTGAAACCGAGATCCTGCAGTCCTGATCCTGCAGTCGAGATCCTGCAGTCGAGATCCTGCAGCTGAGATCCTGTAGTCTAGATCCTGGAGTCCTGATCCTGCAGTCTAGATCCTGCAGCTGAGATCCTGCAGTCCTGATCCTGCAGTCGAGATCCTGCAGCTGAGATCCTGCAGCTGAGATCCTGTAGTCTAGATCCTGCAGTCCTGATCCTGCAGTCGTGATCCTGCAGTCGTGATCCTGCAGCGATGGTCCATCAAGGCTTCATATGGGGACAAACTGCAACAAAAAGAGAAAATCCACCAAAGTCCAGAACATGAATCCTGATCCCTAAAACCCTCAAGTTTCTGGTTTGGACTCCTGCTGTCAGAAACTCCCAGATATCTGGTAGGATTTGCAGATCTGAGGACTCAGAAGAGCCAGACCACAGAGGATTTCTGAGACCCAGAGGGTTCTGTGAGTCGGTGGATCACAGAGAAGAGGTTTGCTTCATCGCATCTTCATCGCATCTTCATCGCATCTTCATCACATCTTCATCGCATCTTCATCACATCTTCATCACATCTTCATCGCATCTTCATCGCATCTTCATCACATCTTCATCACATCTTCATCACATCTTCATCGCATCTTCATCGCATCTTCATCACATCTTCATCACATCTTCATCGCATCTTCATCACATCTTCATCGCATCTTCATCGCATCTTCATCACATCTTCATCACATCCTGACTCAATGTTGATGAGTCAGGATGATTCATTTAAGTATTTCATTTCATTTCAGATTAAAATCTAGATTATTATTGTTATTAAACTCTGCGAGAATCAAACCCAGAGCCTCGGAGACAAGTTCAAAGGTCACAGGGTTGTGTGTTCTTCATTCACTCTTTGTGTTTAGATTTTGGTTTGTTGAGACTCCAGAGAATCTCAGAGATCCTTCATCCACTCATGGAGAAGACAGAACAGAGGAGAACCTTCACAGGAACCAGAGAGAAACGAACACGAGAAGGAAAAAGCAGAAGAAGATAGAAAGAAGGTCAGAGGTCCCCAGAGTCGGTTCAGGTCAGAGGTCACCGGACTCAGTTCAGGTCAGAGGTCACAACAGTCGGTACAGGTCAGAGGTCACTGGACTCTGTTCAGGTCAGAGGTCAGGATCCAACAGTCAGGAAGGGTCGTTAGGACAAACATGGATCCATGGAGAGATGAAAGAGAAACACTCAGGAATGATGATGGACGATCCACTAAACTGATGTTCTGATGAGACTCAGAGGAACTTTCTGGAAGGAGAACAAACATTTGGACTGAAACACTGGAGTCAGGCATGGAGGTGGGAGTGTGATGGTAGTATGAACCACTAAAGAATAAATTCCTCCTAAAACATGACAGATCTTTGAGTAGAAATGTGTTGTACATTAATAAAAAGACATTCCTGTAATATTAACTGGAGATCTGAACTTTGAAGACGTCTGGAGAATCTGAAGATCTGACGGCGTGAACGGATCCTCCCAGCTCCAGCTCAGAGCCACGCCTGGATCGTCTCCGTGCTGTCAGCAGGAACCCGGCAGATGTTCGTGTGTGAGGAGTGATGCAGCAGAAACTGTCAGAAATGTGATTCCAAAGAGGAAAACAACAATCAAGCGTTTTGTGAACAAAGGCAGCAGAATGGAGAGCTGCTGCTTTCAGCGCCTCTCCGTTTTCATGCTCGGCGTGCTTTCATCCGCCGCCGATCCAGACTCAAGGTGATAAACATGGAAATAAAAAGCTCCTTTTCACATTTTCATATCCTGTTCGGAGCAGCTCCGGCTCTGAAAGACAAGGGCACATCACACAATCCTCCCAGCCGCTAATGGCTAAAAAGCATGGCTCGTCCTCTGCTAGAATTTTAATCAGCTCTAATAGCTGCAGTTTGAAATGACAATGCCATTCATAACATGCTGGGAACTTTTCAAGGTTTTTCCAATTTCAGACGGCGCCTTCAATCATCAGCTGCAAATTAAAAGCAGTAATTAAAGCAGCAGATAAAAGCGCTGCAGCCCTGAGGATGTTTGTGGAGCGTTCAGACGCAGCGTCCTCAACGCGCCGCCAAGCCGACGCGCAACTTCCTGTTTCGCTCTGGAAAGAGAAGCTTTCCGTTCAGAAGCATTTGTTCCCCAAAGGTTCAAACGCTTTTAGTTTTCTAAACGGTTTATCTTTACATTTGAAACCAGAAAAACTCTGACAAACCTGTCAGAAACGTTTGAGCTAATTCTACTGAAAACGTTCAGAATCCAGAAACAGCGTTTTTCAGGAGATCCTGAAGATGATCAGAGACACCAGAAACAGCAGAGTGAAGATTTCAGCTGCTCTAGAAAATCTACTTCTATGTTCGTTAAATGTCTTTAAAGAAGAGAGACGGGATGTTGTGAGTTTAGCCAAACCTTTCTAGAGATGACGCTGATTTCCTCACATAATCCTGATGGATGGATGATGGATGGATGGATGACGGATGGATGATGGATGGATGGATAAATGAAGGATGGATAATGGATGACGGGTGGATGACAGATGGATGATGGTTGGATGATGGATGGATGACAGATGGATGATGGTTGGATGACAGATGGATGATGGTTGGATGGATGGTTGATGGATGGATGACAGATGGATGGATGGATGACGGATGAATGATGGATGAATGATGGATGGATGATGGATGGATGAATAAAGGATGACAGATGGTTGATGGATGGATGACAGCTGGATGATGGATGGATGGTTGACAGATGGATGGTTGGAGTTTTGTCTCAGTGGGTTTCTCCGGTTCCCTCTTACAGTCCAGAAACCTCCATCGATTCATTTGTGTCTCTCGATTGTCCTTCAGGTGTGAACATGAACTTGGGTGGTTGTGTCTCTGATGGACTGAAGAACATTCCAGGATGAACTCAGCTTTGGTCTGGAATATCTGGGATAGGCTCCAGCATCCTCAGTTCCTCTACAGGAGAGGATGAAGATGTTTTATTAAGGATCATAGAAGATTTTTTCTGTGTTCTTCTGCTGGAAAGCTCAGCAGTTTCCTCCTGGAGGAGTTTGACTGGCTCCTGAACTGCGCCCCCTCTGGCTCAATGAATAACTGCACCGTGCTCCAGCTTTATTGAAAGAGTTTCAATCCTAAAGTCAAGGGTTGGGATTTTATTTTGGAAGAGCACAGGAAGTGTTATAAGTCTGATGAAACATTTTCTATAGAAAAACCAAAGAAGATCTGCAGGTTCTTGTGTGAAGATCAAGGATTCAGCTTAACGTCTGAACCTAAAATATCACTTTAAGAAAGTCTTGACGGTTATTAAAGCAGCTTATTCCAAATCTCGTTTTGACGTGTGGCGGTTTCCTGTCAGAGAGTAAATCCAGAGTGAAGTTCAGTCTCTGCAGGATGTCGGTGTTCGGCTCAGCCGCTCGAGTTCAGGTTCAGGTTTGACCTGTAGGTGAGGAACGAAGAAACAGAGACGGAACCAGGATTTTCTCATTAAAGGTTCTGAACCCGGAAAATGATGAACAGAGTTTCAGGATTCAGGAGCAGCTGCAGGTTTGGATGAGCTCCTGCTAGATGAAGAACTTTCCTGAAACTGGACGGTGAGGCCCCAGAGTCCCCAAGCCCCCCCTCGGAGCGTGAAAATCCCTGTTCTGTTCGGTTCTGTTCTGGCTTTGTTTGGGTCCAAAGTGTAATGCTGGGAGAGACGGTAATAACGCTCGCCCACTTTGTGCTCCATTGTGCCTCCATCCTCCGGCTCTGTTCACAGCCTTATCTGCTCGCCACCAGGTTATTAGTTCCTTTGCTGTCGCCATGGCAACAAAGCGCTGCCTCTGCCTGGCTGCCATCCATTATGCTTCAGAGCGGAAGGAAGAGGTGTGGAGGGGGGGGATCAAAGCCAGCTGGTCACTTCTGTGACGAGTCAGGACGACCCCCCCCAAAAAACGAAAAAAAATCTGGGGAAACAGGCATGGAGAACGTCACTAAGATACTTTTGACAAGAAGTTCAGTCCAGTTTCTGTTGAAGCTCAAACACAGAATTGAAAACCAGCAGATGACACGCCCCATTTCTATAGACACGCCCCATTTCTTCAGACATCGTTACGCCCCAATTTGTCCAGGGGTCTGGGGCCTAACATAAAGGTAAATTAAGGAAGAAATGTGTAACAAAATCACAACAAACGTCTCCATAAAAAGGTACCAAGGCCAAAATAACAAACCCCAACTAACTCATCCCAGGGAGCTGACCTGCAAAAGAAACAGTAAAAGAATGACAAACACTAACCTGGACCAACAGAAACAGGAGAAAACTTACACTAAAGAAAATGGCGGTTCACCCCACAGCTTCATCTAACCAAACTATCTGACATAAACCCAAAAAACAGAGTGGGACTAAACACAACCACAAAGAAACTACAAAGTGTGCACAAAGTAAAACAGGTGGAGAAGATCACTGAGCTGCAGTGAAGACTGGCAGCTCCCTTCTCATGGTCTGGAGGTCCACATGGTGCTTTTGAAGGCTCGCTCCTTCAGCTTGGACCAATGGAAGCTACACCCTCCAGCACCACACCTGAAAGAAATAAACACAAAAAGACACAAAGATCCAAAAACATACAGGAGTCCCACTCTGACAAAAATACACTGCACCAAAAAGAAAATGCAAAACCAAATAGGGCCACAACCGTAACACCCCCCTACTTAAAATAAAACCTCTTCTCCTAAAGAAGTTCACCCTGAGAGAGTGTTTAACGAGAATCTGAATGGCACACAAAATATGGAGTCCTAGTGCTAAAATACCAAATGGTAGCCGCTCCCCTGAACTCTACCCACAAAACACACCAAATACTAGCTGCAGAAAAAAAACTGAATGCTGGCCACAGAAATGGAGCCCTAGCAGCTCCCACAAATGTCAGCCATACCAAAATAAAACAAAAGCTAGTCACCCCAAACCAAACGCTAGCAGAACATGAAACAAGCAAAACAAACTGTGTGCACAAACAAAACTAAACAAGTTTGGTCAACAGGTTCTCGTTCCATGAAAGCCTAGCAACATGCTTCAGGCAACAGCTTCACAAATGTTATGAAAATATCAATATAATAGTATAATAATATAATGGTTGTTAGTGAAAGAAAAGAGAGCAATGATCAGATTTGGAGTCACCAACTCCACACATGATGTGATTAGCAGAAAGGGGCCATAATGCGCTCAAACCTTCCTTTTGGTTTGATTTGTAAATATCAAAACACAATCTGATGATGTTTGTGTGTAAATGAAAGTTCAGTTAATGAAAACCTGGAAACACAAAGACTCAGAGAAGGTTCTGTGGTCTGAGACGTCTTTAGTGATGTAAGTCTGACATAAACAGCATCATAACTAAACTACAAACGCTGTTTGGAAGACGGACCTCCAACCTTTACCTCATCATGGAGACTTTAAACATTCACTCAGTGAAAAGTTTCAACTGTCCTATTATGCAGATAAATCAGGGCCAATTTGATTTGAAACCAAAATAAAACAAATTGAAAAAAATATTGATGTTCATAAAAAATAAAAAAAATGTCCAAAACCTTTTGCTGTTCTAAAATAAACGTCATTATTTTCAAATGTTCCATTTTTTAGTCTTCAAAACTAAAAAATTCAAAACTTTTTTTTCATTTTCAAATCTGAAAACATCAGTTTCAGAACTTTTGGCCTCATTGTGGCGCTTTGGGGCGGGGCAAACACGAAGGACCAATCAAAATGGATGAGGGCGGTAACTTTAGTCCTGACTCCTCTCTAGAATATGAATACATACTAGTTTGTTGTATTGGTGTTGGTGGAGGATCCTCTGATGTTAAGAAGTCTGGAAGAAGATGAGCAACTGCCAACAGACAGGTGGATGCATGTGAAGGATACAGGTGAAGGATACAGGTGAAGGATACAGGTGAAGGATGCAGGTGAAGGATGGAGGTGAATGATACAGGAGAAGGATGGAGGTGAAGGATACAGGTGAAGGATACAGGTGAAGGATACAGGTGAAGGATGCAGGTGAATGATACAGGTGAAGGATGGAGGTGAATGATACAGGTGAAGGATACAGGTGAAGGATGCAGGTGAAGGATGGAGGTGAAGGATGCAGATGAAGGATGCAGGTGAAGGATGAAGGTGAAGGATGGAGGTGAATGATACAGGTGAAGGATGCAGGTGAAGGATGGAGGTGAAGGATACAGGTGAAGGATACAGGTGAAGGATGCAGGTGAAGGATACAGGTGAAGGATACAGGTGACACAGGAGGGCGGAGCATTCTTAAGGCTCAGCTGTTATCCTGACTGGAAGAAAACATCAATTTTCAGGTCAAGTTTTGTTATTTATTTTTATATTTTTTCACGATTTACTTTGGTTATAATCATACATGTGGATATTTGTTCATTTCTTCAAAATTTAAAGTAAAATGTTTTAATAAAACAATTCTTGTTTTTTCCCGTCTGATCACATAAACAAATATTTACTAAAGAAAACATAAATATAAAGTGAAATATTTTCTGTGAGAACTGCTTTATATCAATGTTTGAGGGTCTAATGGAAGAATAAAAAATGTCATAAAAATATGAAACATTTACAAGACAACAGCCTTTTTATTCAGAACCAGAACCGTGCGCGGTCGGTCCACTCTGCGTGGCGTGATGCCGCTCCGCCTCAGAGCGTTCTGTAAACGTGACCCCTTCAGCAGCTGCAGCGTTTCAGTCGTTGGTTCTGGAGGAGCGAGCGAAGCATCAGTGAAGCTGCTCAGAGCCGAGCGGTACCACTTAGGCCCAATTAGATGCACATCTAAGCAGAATTAAAGCTGGTGAAATATTCATGATGCCCCCTCTCTGCTGCTGCGGGGCTGGAATCCTCTGGGGGGCGCCATGCTCCTGTGGACTGGAGGGTGACGGCGCCGCTGTGCAGAGCGGACGTGGGAGGAGAAGATGAGAGGAGAGCAGCTCCGAGTCAGAGTCTGCTCCTCCTCCATCACGCCGCAGCCTCCAGGCGCCGCCGTCATCATCAGGACCACGGCTGAGGCGGCGAGGAGGTCCAAGAACCCAGAGGCTCGCAGTGGGAGCTGGTCAGAACCGGTGCTGGTACCGTATGTGTGCAGCTGCCTGATGCATTAAAAGGGTTATGAGATGATGGTGTGCAAGATTGTGATTGGTCCAAACAACTGGACCGCTGTCACATGACCTTGGGTTGGTCCGGACCACTGGACCGCCGTCACATGATCTAGGATTAGTCTAGACCACTGGACCGCCGTCACATGACCTAGGATTGGTCCAGACCACTGGACCGCCGTCACATGATCTAGGATTAGTCTAGACCACTGGACCGCCGTCACATGATCTAGGATTAGTCTAGACCACTGGACCGCCGTCACATGACCTAGGATTGGTCCAGGTCATTGGCATATATTACTGGATTGACCATCACATGACAGAACTGAGGAGATCCTAACGAGTACGCCACGAATCACAAAAGAGAACGCAATGTTTTGCAATCGACTACAAAACTCCGACGCCAGAATCATCTGAAGGAGAAGAATCATCTGAAGGAGAAGAATCATCACTGTTGGATAACGGTTCCTTTAGATAATAAAGTGATGTGTTTTTCTTCCCGCCCGTTTCCATGACGTCAGCGTTCTGCTTTCTTCAGCCTGGATGCTGACAGTATAATGACCAGGATTCAGATGTTCAGGCTCCTCTGGACCTGGTTCTGCTCCAGCAGGAATGGAGATGTTCTGAAGGACGGAACCTTTAAACTGAAAGTAAACTCAGCTCCTTCTGAGGTCTGTGAGCGCGTCTGAAAATGGTCTCAATAAAGTTTTACCGCAACAGAACATCCAGTGATGAAGAGGATTCAGCTTCTCCTCAGAGATTCAAAGTGTCATGAAGACATCAGAGGAGCAGAGGCGGAGCTTTGTGGGCGTGGCATTTCATGCACGTTACTGTGCATGTTTCCATGCACGTCACCGTGCACGTTGCTGTGCACGTTACTGTGCATGCTACCTGTGCACGTCACCGTGCACGATACTGTGCACGTTACCGTGCACGCTAGCGAGCCCGTCCTCTGAGCAGAGGTGTTTGTGTTCCTGCTCAGGCTGTGGAAACGCGTCTCTGATGGAAGCAGAACGCCATCATGGAAGCAGCTGTTAGGCGGCTTCAGGAGGTTGAAGATTTCTGAGAGACGGAGAGGAAAAAGGGAAACATCTGCCGGTGGAAACTGCAGCATCATCTGCTCTGAGCACTACTGTCTGAACATTCCTCAGGAACTTCAGAGGAACTCCAGGTGAGTTTGGGTCTTTGTTCTGATCTGAAGTCCATCTGCGTTTGTCATTCCGATCGTCTGACATCAGGAGAACCGCAGAGGAACATCAGGAACAGGAGAAATGAGGAATCCTCCAAGACTTCTCGACAGTCAAACATCAGGATGGTTCATTTGTGAGATGCTGGACAAACTGCCGTCTGCAGTGAGCTAGTAACACAGGAAGAAGCCTCTTCAGGACAGGAAGTCAGAGCCACAGGCGTCCAGCGCCGCCATCGTCGTCTGCAGCAGCAGATGCCTCGCCATCCGCCGCCCATTAATCCTGCCGCCAGCCCGGTTCTCCACCGTCGGCGCCGACAGGCTGTGGAACACACGGCCTGGGTGAAGGTGGGACGGACATATTGGGGATGATTGCCTCCCCTGAAGGCGTTCTCCTCAATTTCCCCGCCGCTCTCCAAAGCGTCTGTTTTCCTCCTGTGGTCCTCTGGCGGCGAACGCTCGTTCTGTCCTGCAGCCTGAAGCTCCTGTGAGGAAGCAGTGACGCTCTTTCATCTCAGACACGTTTCCACAGACCAGAACATCTACAGCAGAACACAGTACGGGTTCTGATGTTTGAAGAGGATTTTATAAGGAACTAAAACTCTTGAGAGACTCCTCTCAGCTTCAGACTCCAGAGTTCGTAGGAGACTGCAGAGAAAACTCTTCTGGATGATCTGGTTTGTAAGCTGACAGCATCTCGTCTGATCAGAATTCAGTGATCCGCCGTCTCCTCTGCAGCAGCTGCCGGCTCTGGTGGAGGTCATGCAGGTCTCAGCAGCCTGCCATGTAGCGCGATGCAGAACAAGCCTTTGTGCGCATGGATGCCCGATAAGACACGTGCACGCGTGTGCGAGTCATGTCAGCAGCAGGAACATCTGGCGGCTGCAGAGGCTGTAATCTGCTGGCAGACATACGTGTGCAGGACATCAGAGGTTTCAGTGACACCGAGCAGCTGCTGTCTGACTGTTCTGGTAATTCAGGGCCGCCGTGCCAGGCGGCGTCCTATCTGCTCGCCGCATCCAGGGGGTCAGAGCAGAGCATGCTGGGACACTTTTATTGAGTTTTAGAGTGTGTTCACACCTAACCTGCAGGCAAACGAACTGGGCTGTGTTCCCACATTCAGCCGGCCTCATTTAGAGGGAGTTCCAGCTCAGAAAAACTCTTTCACAGGAATACAAGTCAGGGATTCTGGATCAGAAATGTGTTCTGAGAGAAAACGTTCCGGTTAGAATCCCAGAATTCCTAAAACAGACTGAAGCCGGCCTGTTGTGTGATGCATGCAGTATTGATGAGGACCCAAAATCCTCACAGTTGAGATTATTTTACATTTTCACCACCTGCAGTCATCAGTTCAGTTGATCGAGTCATCACTTCTGTTGATCGAGTCATCAGTTCAGTTGATCGAGTCATCAGTTCAGTTGATCGAGTCATCAGTTCAGTTGATCGAGTCATCAGTTCAGTTGATCGAGTCATCAGTTCTGTCGATCGAGTCATCACTTCTGTCGATCGAGTCATCACTTCTGTCGATCTAGTCATCACTTCTGTCGATCGAGTCTTCACTTCAGTTGATCGAGTCATCACTTCTGTTGATCGAGTCATCACTTCTGTTGATCGAGTCATGTAAATGTTTTTATTTCTGGACTCAAGATCCTGCATTCATTCGGTTTAATCAGGATAGAAATGTGATCCCAGAAAAGTGAAGTTCTTCTTCTTCTTCTTCTTCTTCTTCTCTGGCAGCTCTGGACCCCCCCGTTAGCGTGTATGCTAGCTGCAGGTCGTCCCGTCACTCGCAGACCTGAACCTGTGGCGTTTGGCAGCAGACTGATGGTCTGAAAGCGGTTTCACTTCTCCGTTCTCCTGCTGGTTTTCCTGAAGAATCAATTCCTCCCTGATTCCATTGGCTGTAAATCCTTGAAGCTCCATTCACGGAGCTTCGGATGAGGGTGCCCGGGATCAATACTGAACCACAGAGGCTGGCCGCTGGTATTCAGCTGCAGAATGAATGCTTGTCTGGCCGAGTGCGTGCGTTTATTTTTAAGTAACACTCAGTACGCTGCGGTCCTTAGAGAGCTGCATATTCAGCATGAGGTTCAAACGTCTCCATTTCCTCTGATCGTTCAATAAACGGAGCCAAATAACTCCATTCACGGCTCGGCGTGAGGCTCAGACACAGATCACACTCCAGTGAGCCGGGGTCAGAGCGTCTCTCACTCCTGTATTCACTTTTACTGGTTTTATCCTGGAGAATGAAGCAAACAGCTGATCTATTGAGGAGGAGGAGGAGTTCTGACTCCAGAACCCGATTCCTGAAGCAGATGTGAGGACAAAGTGGCTGTAGTGGTGTAGTGGTTAGCACTCTCACCTCATAATAAAAAGGTTTGAATCCCAACTTGTGGAGTTTGCGTGTTCTCCGGGTTCATGTTTGGGTTTTCTCCAGACCAGAAACATCCTTCATTGGTTCACTGGTGTCTCCAGGTGAGAGTCTCTGCCAGCTGTTCCAGGTGAAGGACAGGAAGACCTGGAGCTCCAGGTCCAGCCCAGGCTGCCGTTTCTGCTCACAGGACAGGTGTTTTAAAGTATTTGAAAACCTGAGTTTTCCATTCGACTGAAAAGTTTGAACCGTTTCAGCTGAAGCTGGAGCTGAAACTGAAGCTAAGGCTGAAACTGAAGCTGGAGCTGAAACTGAATCTGAAACTGAAGCTAAGGCTGAAACTGAAGCTGGAGCTGAAACTGAATCTGAAGCTAAGGCTGAAACTGAAGCTGGAGCTGAAACCGAAGCTGAAGCTGAAGCTGAAACTGAAGCTTGAGCTGAAGCTCCTCATGACAGGAGAGTCCGTTTACGCAGCTGCTTCTTCTGGATTCCACCCGGTCAAAGTCGTGACGCCGCATTCAGAAGATGCATCTGTATGCTGTTGAGCTGTGGGGGTGGGGGGGTGAGCAGACGCTCTGCCCCCCCCAGCAGCTAACCAGGTTACGTCTGAATCGGATTATCAATTTCGGGGCTAAGCTGGAGTCCACAGATCGTGGTCAGGAGGCGGAGTGACGGGCTAAGCAGCGGCGCTGTCAGGCTGATTGATGGAGCCGCTCATTCCCAGCGACACCGGCTCCATTTATAAAGCAGTAATTGCTGCTGCGATATCGACACTCTTCCTGGCTCCACCTGCCCCCCCCACCCCCCCCACAGGAGGTGCATCTTGTAAATCAAACTGTTGATTTCGTCCTGGTGGTTGTTAGAGCTGCAGCTGCAAACTTCTGTTTCTGTCCATTGTTGAAGCTCCAGAGAGCGAGTTCAGCCGCTCCGAGAGGATGATGTGAAGCTGCTGTGGAATCACCTGAGTGTTCAGGTTAAAGGTAACGTGACCCCCACACCCCCACCCCCCCACCTCCTAAACAGAAATCCCAGACTGAGCTCCTTATTCTGAACTGTAAACAAATAAACAACGTATCCATGGAAACCTCCCTTCCTCCTGATGTCCTTGTCTCATGGAGCCAGAAAATGTCCCAGAATTCACGGTTTCTGTTTCATGGATGGGCTGCACGGTGGAGCAGTGGTTAGCGCTCTTGCCTCACAGCGAGAAGGCCCCGGTTCGACTCCCGGCTGGGACCTTTCTGTGTGGAGTTTGCATGTTCTCCCCGTGCATGCGTGGGTTTTCACCGGGGACTCCAGCTTCCTCCCACCGTCCAAAAACATGCTTCATAGGTTAATTGGTGACTCTAAATTGCCCCTAGGTGTGAATGTGAGAGTGAATGTGTGTGTGATTGAGGCCCTGAGATAGACTGGAGACCTGTCCAGGTATATCCTGCCTTCGCCCATCAGTAGCCGGGTTAGGCTCCGGCACCCCCGCGACCCCGAAAGGGAAGAAGCGGTCAGGAAGATGAATGAATGTTTGATGGACAGCAGGAAATGATGTCACAGCCTTTTAATCTCAGAGACAGCAGCCATGTTGGTTCTCAGTCACGTTTCTGTAGAAGAACCAGAATAACACGTCCGCTCCATTCGGATCTGGATTCTGGAGCAGCTGGTCTGTCTGCGCAGAAACGCATCAGCAGACGAGTTTCTGCATCTTCTCATGTTTGTGTGAAACTCTTTGTGTTCAGTAAAACCAAACAGATTTATTTCACTCGCAGACGTAAAACTCTGGAAGTGTTTCATTCTGAAAGTGGATTCTTTTCTGTTGCTTTTTGAATCTGAAAAGCAGTAAATTACCTGAGACACTCGGCTCCTCCCAGTCTGTGGTCCTCCGAAACCTTAGCCCCGCCCCTTCCTGTAGCAGTTCACCCTCTGAAACAGGAAACGCAGTAATACGAATAACAGAGGTTCTTAAATGAAAGTCTTCAACCGTTTACTGAGGTTTACCTCAAAAGCAGCTTCACATAAATCCATTAGAACTCCGTCAGACTCCAGAACCGTGTCCTGCTTCCAGCTGAGCTGCTATTCTAGCTTCATACTGGCTGAACACACCTGATCCAGGTAGTCAGTTTCTGAAGAACCAGCAGGATTTGGGCTTTTTCGGCCCATAGAGTAACAGTAGCAGTAAGACCAGAACCTGCTCTGGTTCTGCCTCACTGAGCCTCCTGCTGTCCTGAGGAGTCACTCCGTCACCTGAAACACCTGAGTTTCCTGCAGCAGGTAAACCCAGGAGTCCGTAACGGTAAGAAGATCCATTCTTCAGGATCTTTTTCATAAAGAATGGACCCTAACCAGCCTCCAGAACCGCTGGATCATGTTAGAGAGGCAGAGTGGACTTCTCCGCTCATGCAGCTCCTCCTCCGTGGTTCCTGGATTCTGCTCTGTTGCATTTGTCACGTCACCTTTTATCGATGTGGGGTTTGGTGAATGCGCGGCGGTGCTGCGGTCGGCGTGATCGCTGCTGCAGTGCTGCATAAAACATGGAGGCAGCGGCGCCTCAGGATCACGGATCGCTCATTTCTGTCCTCCTGCAACACAAAAACACACACAGCATGTGCACTGATGGAACATTTACAATAAAATCAAGAAATAAAAGCATTAAACTCCTTCCTGTTTGACCCCTCAATGATCCCCGCCCCCCTCCCCCGCTGGAAATGAGCCTTTTAGAGTCCAATAAAAGCCTGAATGGAGAACGAGCTTTCCTGGGTTTGAAGCAGCTGATGAGATGAAGAGGAGCCAGAGGGAGGAATAACACAAGCACACACTTACACAGACACCCCCCCCCCCACACACACACACACCCCCACACAGGTTCAGCATTCCAGCTCCATGCTGCTCAGATCAGATGTGTTATCAAACGCTGGAGTGCAGATGATGGGATGCTAATTTAAACCTCTGCAGGGGGATGGGGAGTGGGGGCGGGGTAGAACCTATAATTCAGGATGATTTCATAAACATCAGATCTGCTCTTCGGACATGAATGGAGAAAATCTTCTCAGTGAACAGACATTTACCAGCAGAGTTTCGACGTTCTTTGGACTACAGTTACTCCCCAACTCTTAGTTACTGGAATTCCAAATGAAATTCCAAAATTCCAGTCAGATGCGGATTTATTATTTATGCGAATGCATCAGATTCTGTTGTAATTACAGTGAAGTATTTCATAAACAAACTCACAAATGTAACCCTTCCACTGATCTGCTCGTTAAAGTTAGAGAGTTGATTAGATCCAAACTCACACCATCCGATTGATTCTGTGTGAAAAGGACATTCCCATTTAAAGAAACAGTCTAGGCTCAGATATGATTCTACAAATCATACGGTGAGTTTCCAAAAATTCTGATGAAATGATTCAAACAGCAGAAGAACAAAACTCAAACTTACAGATAATTACCAAACTTTGTTCGCTCTGCATCCATAAAAAGAAACAGTGTGGTGGTGTGAATGTCTGTGTGTGAATGTTTGTGTGTGAATGTTTGTGTGTGAATGCTTGTGTGTGAATGTCTGTGTGTGAATGTTTGTGTGAATGTTTGTGTGTGAATGTTTGTGTGTGAATTTTTGTGTGTGAATGTCTGTGTGTGAATGTTTGTGTGAATGTTTGTGTGTGAATGTTTGTGTGAATGTTTGTGTGAATGTTTGTGTGTGAATGGTCGCGTTGGGGCTCAGGAGACCGGGATCCTACCACCTAATTTATTTTTTCACGCTATCCGCTAGCAACACCCAGTTAGCACCCACACATTTCAAAATAAACTCCTAACAATAAATGTCTGATAATAAAACAAACAAACCACAACCTAACCTATTAATAACAAAACTGATTACCAGTAAAAAGTAAAACTAGAGACCCAAACTCTTTTCCGACTCTGCAGGCTTCAGCTGTGGTCGGGTTCTAAACAGAAATAGTACTGGTCACACATAAACGTCACGCTAACTGTAGAGCATGGTGGTGGAGGTTTGGTGATGTGGACACGACAGTCTCTGAGCTGACTGTGATAAACTAGAGTTTTATTACAATTACAGACTGTCAGCATGAAACTGAGATTTAAAGGTCCAAATAAGTTCGGACACAAAGAGCCACATGACCCACAGAGGCTCCTCCTCCTTTTAAAGTCCATTTCTGATCATCTTCTGATCTGTTTTCAAAGCGTTCTCATTATAATGATGCTGGTTTTAGCCAAAATCTAAAAACTTGCTTTTTTTAAAGACATAGTCTCTGCAGAGCGGCAGGACTTCATCAGAAGTTTACCTCTGAGTTGTGGGCGGGACTCTTAGTGTGGAGTAACCCCGCCCCCACTCCCCTCTCTGTTTACACTCTCCCCCACTAGCTTACAGCCCTCATCGGTTCTATCCAGCCGTAAGGCTCTGATCCAGATTCCAGCTCAGACCAGGAGAACAAAGACGTTCATGGATCTGTTTGTCTGCAGGTGGGTGCATCAGAATGGGGCGGAGCTGAGAGGCTGTGGCCCCGCCCAGCATACTTTTTACATCATATCTAAAACCTTTTTCAAAGAGTATGTTGCTCCTGATTGACAACAGTTTGAATAAATAAATAGAAATGTAATTTGAATCGTAATTTATTTTATCTTTGTTGCTCTTTAAAGAGACCGTCTCAGTCTGGTGAAGTGGATGTTGAGACTCCTTAACCCTTTAATCCTGGAGCTGTCATCTCAGGCTCCTACCGTAAGTCTTCAACCATTAGTGGAGCTCACACGGATTCTGGCGTTCGGATCAGAAAGCAGCTTTGCGTCGATATGCATCCACGTTGTTCAGAGAGCATCAGCACACATGGCAGCACTTTAACCCCTTCTGTTCCGGTCTCCAGTTCACTCCGGTACTTGAAGCCAGCGGAGCGTCGTGGAGAACAGAAGAGGTTCAGCAAACAAAGGTTTGATGGCTCCACCACGGCGGCATCAAAGGCTTCAGACGAGACGGCTGCAGCTCCACCAACACAAACCGCCGCTCATTATCTCCACTGGAGCTGAAACCAGCACTTTACCGAGAACCCGCCATGTTTTTAACTCCAGACCGCGACGGCTGCAACGTCATCCCTGAAACACAGAAACTCTGAGATTCACAGCCTCAAATCCTCATATTACTTAATTAAACAGGAACCCCCCCTAAAAAGATGCCGATGTGACCACTTCCTGTCGGCGGCAGAATGAGCGATTCTCCGGCGGAGTGTCGCGCTCTCCAGGAAGACAAACACACTCATTACTGAGAGCTCAATAAAAGGGCTCCAACCAGAGCGCCCCCCCATCAGACTCCTTTCTGAGCCATGATAGCGAGGGCGGGGGCCAAGGTGGCAGGAGAGCCTCCTGCTTTTGTCTCCTCTCATTCCTGCTGAAAGGAAAAATGAGAGCCCGAGTGGAATAAAGAAAACAGACACTCGGAGCGGGACGGCCC
>NC_050521.1:28851960-28855074 GCF_002922805.2 Oryzias melastigma | reverse complement strand
CAGGAGACCGGGCCGGGGGCGGGGCTTAAAGATTTAACACATAAACATGAGTAAAAACAGAGCGACAGCCGAATGACAGAGAAGATAAGACGGAAATACTCTGAGGATCGTGAACACAAATAGAAACTGATGTGGATCCTCATCAACCAGAACCTGCTGTGACTGACAGGAAGAACCTGAACAGAACCAGAACCAAACAGAACAATCTTCACCTGTCTCTAGATTTGGCAGGAATGTTTTATTCTCTTTTACACAGACGTTCATATGTGATCATTTTTGGTTTTGCTCATTATTTGCTGAGATGAAAGTTTTGTGTGAATGCTGGGAAGCATTACGAATACAGGAAATTTCCCTGAAGTCTCTGGGAAACACGAGTGTACAGTGATAGTAAATATAGACCACAATGCATTGTGTTTGAGCAATTTGTCAATTGAAAAAAAAGTATTCAGATTAATATTTTTCATAAATCATTGAAGTTTTAATCACGTAAACATCATACATTGATAGACTGTATTTGTCATTACTCCACTACTGTAAAAGTACACATATGACATCACCAGCTTGAAACACATCTAAACGTCCATAAAGCTAAATCAGGGTCAGACAGGCAGAGGTCAATCACAGTCATCCAAGAAGAGAGTAGAGATGTCCGAGTCCGGGTGAGGGTCAGGGGAGGCAGCAGGTAATCAGATGAAGCCGGATCAGAAACACAAGATCAGGACCAGATAGAAATGCTCAGTACTGCGGGCAGGATAGTACTAAACAATACTTCACACTCAGCAAGGTTCTGTGCAGAGCTTAAGTTTGCTGTGGGTGGTTGTCAGATCAGAGACAGGCAAGTTAGAACTCTGAAGACCGAGGGGGAGACAGACTGACTCCTGACACCAGGTCACAACTTTAACGTGAAACGTTCAAAAACAAGTCACCGACTCACGCTGTGTTGTGTTGTAACACACTCCAGTCACATGACTGATGGAACAGTCATGTGACTAAAGGTAAGTTCCTGGAGTAACTGCACTTTTATTTTACAATAGATTTTTTACTATTTGATATTTTAATAGAGTATTAACACAAAACTGGTGATGGACGATTATCTGTATTTTGATCTCTTGGTATTGAATCTCCGATCAATAAAACCTGATAAATATGAACATTTAAGAAGATTGCTTGAATCCACTGACTTCTGATGAGGAAACTAAAGGATTTATAAACAAATAAATATACATACTTTTGTCAGTTGTATAATCGTTGAAATGAAATGCATTGTGGTCTATAATTATCAATGAGGTACGCATTGGTGCACACGGGGTTTTTCTGGGAAATGTCCAGGTCACAGGAATTTGGAATTGTACATTTGGAGAGTTCCCAATTCTAAATGTTTAGTGGAGATGACAACAAACTGTTTAATCAATCAGACTTCAGGATTTTGGACGGTTTGAGGCCTTACAGCTCGTTTATCCCTGAAAGCATCTTCAGTTCCATCACACTCAGTTTTCTCTCCTGATGGTGAACTTTATTTTTCGTTATGGATACCTGAACAATCAGGAGAACAGTCGGTTAAGTTAATAACTTTACCAGAAAAACCAACAACCCAACAGCGGATCAGACTGAAGGAACCGAGCCTCACCACTTCCTGTCCTCAGATAACCGTGTCCGTTTCCTGAGGTCGACTTTGTTTCTCTGTTTTTGAAAAGCTTCTCGGGTCAGAGTGAGGATAAAAGCTGAGCGCTCCACCTCAGCAGCAGCCAAGCCCCGCCTCCTCCGGGCTCTCAGGTGAGCGCTGTGCCCCCGCAGCAGGCGGGAGGCTTTGAAGCGACGACCCCGCCGCCTGAAAGCTTTCTGGGAGAGATTAGTCGCTGATGGAGACTCGCTTTTCCACCCCCTCCCCCGCTCCGTCCACCGTTGAGGCAGAACAGCAGCTGACAAACGGGGTCAAGCCGGGCCTCAGAAATCATGCAGTCCTGGAGGGATAATTGGCGAGCAGCAGGGTCACGTTTGATGGAAACACGCTTTGCAAACTTATCTGGGGGCGGCGATGTCAGCGCGGCGTCACCGTCAACTCTGCACTCGGCGCTCTGCAGCTGGCCGATCCACTGCAGCAGAACCAATCTCTGTGCTTTGGCGGTGCCACGCCACCGTCATCTGAAGACGCCATCCAGACCCAGTAACCTCCATCCACAGAGAACGAACGCCGACCTGCTGGAAGGAAGCTTCAGGCGGATGTATCGACACTAAGACAGCACAGGGTCAGCAAGTGGAGGGGAGGGGCCATAAGCTCTGCAAACTGGGACTGACCTGAATGTTGAAAAAATAAACGTCACATGACCATAAACGTCACATGACCATAAACGTCGCATGACCATAAACGTCACGACAAAACCAAAGGAGAATAACAGAAAACGTGACCACAAAAAATGTCCAAAAACTCAAGTCCAATAGAAACTACAGATAAAATGAAGATCCAGGAAGTTTTAATCTGATTTAAATCCATGAAAAGCGTGAATACATTCACTGATTCAGCAGAAACCGACCGACTCTGAGCTAACCGGATCTGGATGAAGATTTTTGCTGATCCTTGATTTATCTTCATGATGTTTCAGAAAAGAGAACAACGCAAATGATATGGTAGAGATTAATCTGGTTTGATGATCTGGAGCTAAGAAAGTGGTCTGGTAGAGATTTGGTTGTAGATTAGGATTAGGATGAAGATTAGGATTAGGATGTAGATTAGGATGTGGATGGAGATCATAATAAGGATGTAGATTAGGATCAGGATTTGGATTATAATAAAATTGTATTTTACAATGAGGATGTAGATTACAATGGAAATTGGGAAAAAAAAATAAAAATAGTATAAAGGTGTAAATTAGGATCACGATCTAGTTTAGGATAAGGATGTAGTTTAGGATAAGGATGTAGATTAGGATGAAGATGTAGATTATAACAAGGATGTAGATTAGGATGTAGTTTACAGAAAGGATGTAGATTAGAATAGGGATGTAGAATAGAATAAGGATGTAGATTAGAATAAGGATGTAGTTTAGAAAAAGGATGTAGCCACCACCAGTGTGTGAATGTGTGTGTGAATGGGTGAATGGGTCTGTGACTGTGAAG
>NC_050521.1:28848420-28851902 GCF_002922805.2 Oryzias melastigma | reverse complement strand
CAAGGATGTAGATTAGGATGTAGTTTACAGAAAGGATGTAGATTAGAATAGGGATGTAGTTTAGAAAAAGGATGTAGTTTAGAATAACGACTTAGATTAGAATAAGTATATAGATTAGAATGAGGATGTAGTTTAGAAAAATGATGTCGATTAGAATAAGAATGTAGATTAGAATAAGGATGTAGATTAGAATAATGATGTAGATTAGAATAAGGATGTAGATTAGAATAAGGATGTAGATTAGAATAAGAATGTAGATTAGAATAAGGATGTAGATTAGAATAAGGATGTAGATTAGAATAAGGATGTAGACTTGGATGCAGATTAAAGAGTAACACTAAAGGACAGTTGGAGGCAGACTCCACTCTCAGTCCAGATTTGAGATATGCAAAGAAAAAAAATGAGGCGGGCTTAGTGGGCAGTTTTGGTATTGGTCTGTGATTGACAGTGACAGTGAGGTAAGTTTGAGGTAACATAGTTGCGTTGCATCTTCACTATAGAGAGTGGTACTGAGCAAAGTGATGCTGGTTTCACCACAGAACTGTCTGTGGAGATTGAGGATTTTGAGGCAGGCGCTCATGGTCCAGGTCGCAGGGACCCGTGTCCAAAGAGTTTATTGTAAATCCATCACCAGGATGGAGTTCACTGGATTCAATGCCAATTGCACTAAACCCCTGTTGTCTAACTTCCAAGTTCTCTGGAAAGTTGTGCAAGCTAGTCGATCTGTGACCACCGAAGGCAATACAGCTACGAACCATGCTAAAGCTAACACGCTATCGACAGACCGTTACAGAATCAAAGATGGGCGGGGCTTTCATACTGGAGCTGCAGAGCATGATGACGTGAAACTTCTGAAATGACGTGGGACTTACAGCAGTTGACCAATTACACAATTACACTGTAATCCCTCGTTTCAACCTGTAGGGGGCAGCACACAAAAGGTTTTAGACTATAGTTTCAGGGATTAAACAAGTTTATTTTAAATGGTCGAACATGAAGACCAACAGTTTTAGAGCCCCGTTTCAGAGGTCAACATACAAAGTTAATTTACTGTTTGGTGACCCTTTAAGATGTGCAGGCTGCATTAAAGACATGTTCATAGATCTGGATTCATCAGTCCATGCTGAAGGTTTGTCCTTAAAGCTCCTTTTGTGAATCAAACATCTCTGAAGTTTATGTCTGACAGATGAACACTCGTCTGCTTCTGAGAAATGAAGCATTTTAACAAAGAATAAACAGCAATCAGCCTCATGCCTTTACAAGTATAATGGTTTAACTATGCTGCTGATTTCCTCTCATTTGTGTAAATTGAAATGGAACCGTGATGAGAGTTCTGAACTGCTGCTTCCACCGATCTGACGCGTCTTTAGCAGGATCCCTGCAGTCGAAACAAAGCAGACCGAACGCAGACAGAATTCTGCAGAGTCTGACCTGCACGCCATCAAGCCTCGGCTGCTGTTCCCGACGCGCCAGCCTCTTAAATATCTTATCTCTGCGATCCCATTCACACTCTGTGATTTCCATTGAAGTAGGGAATCCATTTCCATGCTGTGGTATTGTGTCGTTGTGCAAGATGAATATAAATTGCATCAATTTCCAGTGATAAATGCAGAGACATTGTGCTGTGGATGCAGCATTAGTGTATAATGGGAAGGAAATGTCAGGGACACATTACAATATGCAGCCGTATACTAATGTGTTGGTGTTTTCTGGAGGCTGAACGCCTCATGCTGGCGCTGAGATGCAGCAGCGCAGCAGCAAGAGGAATTCTTTTGTTGGAAAACTTTGTTTCTTCTCTTCTGGGTTGATTGGTCTGATGTGAGATGATTGACAGCTCTCTGATTCACTTTAACATGAACCAAACCCGGTCTGGAGGGAAGGATTCACACCGAACACGAGGCGGATGAGGATCCCCTCCGGCTCGGAGCTGCTGCTCCGTGTTCTCGCTGAGCTGCGGAACGTTTCACAGATTTCTGTTCTTTATCACAAACCTCATTTAAATCATTTCATTAAGTATTAGAAATAATTGTAGAATTCTCCTCATGAAATGAAGTAATCCTGCAAACACATTGTGATGTCACCAGAGATCTACGCTCATAAATCGGACTGTAAGACGTCTGCAGACTGACAGGAAACAAGTCTGGAAAAACAGCAAAGCTTTGTGGCTCACTGCAGCTTCAGCTGCTCCAGAACCAGAACCAAAGAAACCAGCTGAATGGGAAAACCCAGAGATGAGCAGGTTCAGGGGAAACAGACAGTTATGGTCCTGCAGAGGTGGGGCTGACATGATTGACAGTTGTTGGGACACGCCCACAGAGAAGCTCCAGCTTTCAGCTTCATTTGGTGCAGATTTTACACCACAAATATTCTCTAAGCTTGAAATGAAAAGTTAAAATGTTTTTTGCTTTAAAAAAAAAATCAACTTTACATTTTTAGAAAGAAATCATCTTTCATGAAAAACCAGGACTTCATTTCCTTTATCATTTATCACTTTAATGTTTTGGTTTGCTGCACCATTAGAATGATGATATATTTAATTTCCACATTTTATTAATTTTTTGCTGAATAAAGAAAGATGTTTGTAATTCTCGAGTTTCTTTTTCTGCAGACGCGTTCTCACCTGAACTTCTTTCTTCTTTTGACCAGAAATCTCCCGTCAGCTGATTGAATCCTTCAGTCTGAGGCTCCAAGTGTAACTAGTTCGACTGCGTTGTGGTCAGGTCAGGTGGATAAAGATCGGGCTCCGATGTTGATTTAATTTCTTTTAATCTGGTCGACAGACAAAACAAATGTTACATTGCTGTCCGGGATTTAGTGCTTTCCCCAAACAACTGAAAATTGCACAGAAAAGAAAGAAAAGTCAACACGAAATAGAAGAAAAATGGCGCCAAAATGTCGCGAAAATGGCGCATCGGCTCATTTAAAGCAGCTAATAACAAAAATAACACATTACAAACCAGGGAAAATTAATGCAGTACAATTCCTAGTTTTGTTAAATCCCGATAAAACAACTTAAAAAGCAGTTTAAGCTAAGATATAATTACAAGCAACGGACACAAGGAGGAGCACGTCTTACCTCGGCCACAGTTCGCAGCAGTCTGAGTGCGCATGTGCAGCACCGTCTGCTGCGTCACCGTGGTGAGTTCAAATACCCTCGGACAGACTAACACCCAGGTGGAAATGTTAATAAAAAAACTATTACATCAAATTTGGTGGAATTGAATAAACTACAGAAAACACCTGTTACACAAGGAAAACCTCTGATGGAGAAACAGTAGAAGTTCATCTCCATCATGAATCGTCCTGCTTTCAGAACGCTAGTTTACCAGAGTCTTCGAGGTCCAATCAGGATCCATCTTTGACAGCAGGGAAGAACGAATCAGGAACTGGATCCTGGAATCACAAACATTCAGAAACTGAAGCAGAAGTTTGAGATTTTGGTTGTTGAAGCTCTTCTTCTCAGAAGCTACAGTTTCCTGTTT
>NC_050521.1:28842749-28848411 GCF_002922805.2 Oryzias melastigma | reverse complement strand
GAGGGCGGGGGTCACATGTCAAATGAACTACAAGCGTCTCATTAAAATTAAAACGCTCATTAAAGCTAATTGCCAATTTAAGGAGTCAGGACAGAATCGGAGCTGCTCACTCACAGCTCCTAATCCCCCCTCCATCAGACTCCGCCCACTTCTGCCTGAATGCCACCAAACTGGACCAGAACCACCAGCTCGTCTACTGGAACCAACCTGTCTTATAAAGTCATGTTTGGGTTAAAAACATTTCTAAAATATTGTATCTTTAAAACTGAGAAGCAGTTCTGATGAGGATCCGGATCCAGTTTTCTGGAGAGAACCCAAACATGATCCAGGAGAACAGAAAGGAACCAGAACCTTTCAGAGTGAGGCTGACCACTACACCAGCATGAAGCCCTCAGGAAACATCTGTGCTGTGATGGACACATCAGAACCTCCAGAATCCAGGGTCGTTATTTAAGCAGAGCTGCTGATGGAAAAGTATCTGCAGAGAGACGGAGAGTACATGCACACACACGTGCACACACAGTCACACATGCACACTCATGTGCACATATGCACAAACACATGCACACACACGTGCACATATGCATAAACACATGCACACACACGTGCACACACAGTCACACATGCACACTCACGAGCACATATGCACAAACACATGCACACACACGTGCACACACAGTCACACATGCACACTCACGTGCACACATGCACACTCACGTGCACATACATGCACACTCACGTGCACATACATGCACAAACAGATGTGCACACAGTCACACATGCACACACTCACGTGCACACATGCACACACATCAATTCTCCACTCTGGAACAAATTAACCTGAAATGATGATAACAAAAGAAGAAATATTTAAGGTGAAAATGTGTCTGAAAATAAGTTATTTTTGAACTGGGAGAAAACAGAATTCATGATTTTTTTCTAACACTAAATATCAGTTAACTGTCATGGTTCTGCTCTGCTCCTTCACCCCTCCCTTCCTTCCTCCACCCTAATCTCACTCACCTGTGCTGATTAAGCTCTCATTGTGCTCCAGCTGGTGTTCACACTATTTAAGGTCCTCAGTTTCACATCCACCTTGCCAGTTCGTTGAATCAGTCACGTTCCAGCTAGTAACAATCCTTGCACTTCTAGTCTTTTCATGTTTTTGACCCTCTTCTGGCCTGGTAACGAGTTTAAGCCTGTCCCCTGTCTGGAGTTTTTCTGCCCTGGTTTTTCCTCCTCCGTTTCCATCCTGAAGAGGCGTGACGTTTCCAGTTCCCTCATCTCAACACGGAGTAAAGCTGCCCCAACACTGGTCTTCACCCTCCGGTGGATTCTCCTCCTGTACACCGCAGCAGTGGAGGAATCTTCCATCAATCCTGACGCCATCCGCCCTGCACTCGGACGCTTCAAAGACTCTTCTCTCACGTCTGCTTCTGGAGTTCTAAGTAAGAGATCACCATCACCCCAAGTGTGGAACCAGGATCTCCAAATAACTCTCTTTATCTGACTTTCAGGCTCACCTGTGCATCTGGCGGTCCACTCAAATATTCTACCTTCCTAATAAACACTTTAATTGTGACCTGTGTTTGCTCTGTTTTGGGTTGTCCTCCTCATTCCCTAACATTTACAAAGTAAGTGAAATAAAATCTCTTGGGTTATTTTGGATGAAAAGTTCAAATGGAAATCTCACATAAAAAAAAAATTATCAAAATATTGGAATTCTTTACAGACTAAAGGATTTATTTTACAGTCTATAATTACACATGTTACATTGTTCTTTTATTTCACAGTATTTTAGTTACTGCCTTGAAGTTTGGGGAGAAACATATTCAGTTCATACGAAGTTTTGATTCTTCATACGAAGAAGAATCAACAAAGAGGCAGCAGAGAACAATAATCTGTTTCTCTGGATCACGACTGCTAAAGTTTTCAGATTTACTTGATTTAAAAACATTAATATTTATGTTAAAAGCCAAAGTGAAAGCTCTCCCATACATCATTCAATCAGTTTTTTCATTTATTTCAGAAGATAATAGCAACAGGAGGATAAATAATCTCAGAGTCCCGTTTGTACGTACAGCCCTGAGACAGACTCACATCAGTTTATGGAGTCGATCTTATGGAATCTACGCTGAAACAAACAGATTCAAAATAATCTTTAAAGATCAGATACTAGATAAATACAAGCAGGAAGATTAATTGGGACAAAACACAAATGTAAGCTACAAACTGAGATGGGTTAGGGAGGGATTAGAAATGTGAAGTTTGAAAGATTTGTTGTTTTTGTTTTTATAATTTCGTCTTCTAGAAAACGGAAACAGATTATAGAAGAATTTAGTTTGTCTAATTGTTTAAGCCTAAAGAAGGAATAATGTATGTTTCCTTGTAAAAACTGACATGAACAGTAAACCATTCATTCAAACATGTACGTGCACACACACGTGCGCCCCTGCCTGCGTTGGGGGCGGAGCCTGGGTGGTTTGAAGAGCCGCTGAAGGTGAAACACCTGCAATAAACTCTCTCAAAACAAGACTCCAGCAGATGTCAGAGACCTGCAGCCGTGCACGGCGTGCACGTTGCTATGGCTCCATTGATGAGCTGAGAGCTCTCAGGAGGTTCACCTGGACTCTCCCAGCAGGTGACCTCGATGATCTCCTGCTTCCTCAGAACCGACAGGTGTGTTTACAAAGAGGATTCTGAGGAGAAGCTGGACTTCCTGCAGGAGCAGAACTCTGATGACCTCCGGTCTGACCCCCAGCAGACTCATTCAAAAGGAGCACATCTGCTGTCGCTGCAGCCCTCTGCCACAGCAGACTCAGGTGTGCACAGGTGCAGCTGTGGCTCCTCTCTGTTTTGACGGCTTTGTAGTTTGAGGGATCAGAACCGTCCTGAGGATTCTGATTAAACATCAGTGGGTTCATTGTGAAGAATATCGACTCTGACCTGAAGATCAACATGCTGGGTCGGCATTTAGAGAATAAAACTACAGAAAAAGACTTTAAATGGGCAGAAGTTCATGCAGAAGCAGCTCCAGGTCCAGGATGGAGAATCCCGACGCTCCAGTCAATGATTCCAGGACTATTGAGGAACAGGATGGAGGAAGAGTTTGAGATGAAAACAAACATGTTGATGTTTATCTGAGAATGAGAAGAATATGAACCCTCACCTGCCCCTCCGGCCTGCAGGCCTCTGGGCTCGAGCCGCATTAACTCTGTGTGTTTTTGGATCTTAATTATGTGTGTGCAGCATTTATAACAAGCTGCCGGCAGCTCCACTTTCCTCACTGAGCTTTTGCTAAATTGGACGATTACTCACCCGGGTGGGTAAACATGACGTGCAATAATTGGCGCTCGCAGATTTTACTTATTAGTATGATGTATCGATCTGTCTGCAAACATAAACGCCGGCCAGCGCTGGAATCCATAACCTCTGCTGCCTTTGGCTATCGGTGGTGAAAGGTCAGCAGAGGAGGAGGAACACGAGGAGGAACACGAGGAGGAACACGAGGAGGAATACGAGGAGGAACACGAGGAGGAACACGAGGAGGAACACGGGGAGGAACACGAAGAAGAAGCTCTAACAAACCTTCCTTTCCTTTAAATAAACATGAATAAATTTTATTCAGCTGTTATGTGAGAGTCGATGACACAGAAACTCCATCAATGTTTCTCAGTCTGAAGAAGATGAACCCAAAACAACATCAGTGATGGAGGATCAGACCCTGAAGTCTGCTGAGGAACCAAAGAAAAACTGATTTGATTGTAAATTTACTGTTTTTTTCCGTCCTGGACATTTGTCAACATCAGACAACAGGAAGGAGATGGTAAACATCAGGAACCAGAACCACCCACAACTGAGTGACACATCAGAATGACAGAATCCACAGACCTGCTGGTCCAAAACTGCTTTTATCTTGAAGGTAAACCTCTGGGGGGTCACTATGAACCAACCAGGGACCATCTAAATTCTTGATTCTGGTCATGAAGGTCTCATGTCTTAATTATGTCGCTGTGGTTTTGGAACCGACAGACTTAAATCCGTTACGTTGGGTTCACACTGGACATGAAACGCCGCTTCCATTCGGCGTCCTTGTTAACCTACGGTGTGGTTCACACCAGGCCCAGAGCGGCGTGGTCCTCCTCGGAGGGCCCGCGCCGTGCAGTGGATCGTTTCGCCGTCTGCCTTATATTGTGGCAGGAAGTTACATCAAGACACATGAGAAAATCTGGTTTATTTTCACAATAAAGCAGCGAGCAACAAACACGATCATGTTTTTGTGTCCAAACGGACTGTAGAGATGAAAATAGACACAATCACAACACACACGTGCGTGCGAGCGCACAGACACACACACGGGGGGCGGGGCTGGGTTTGGAGAGGCAGAGAGCAGGTCCTCCTAGCAGAAACACGAGGTCGTATCTTCAGGTCATTAACTTATTATCTATGATGGCAAAAACAGAAAAGCTCCAGCAGAAGCCTGTCGACTCTCGGGAAAAATCCACGTCTGCTGTGACCTGCAGAGCGGAGCGGACGCGGCGCCTCCGTGTCCAGAGTGAACAAGGTGTAAGATGTGACTCCACCCATCTCCAGCTGTGTTGAAGATCACATCATGGTTCTGACTGGAGGAGTCTTGGACTCCTCCTGCAGGGTTCTGCTTTGTGGTTTGTGTCAGAACCTCCTGGTCCGGTCCTCCTGCTGTTCTGTGATCCACCAGCTGATCCCGACTTGCCGCTGCCTGTTCTCCTCAAAGCTCTCCTCCTCCTCATGGATTGGACTTCCTGTTCCGAGTTTTGACAGGAAGATGGATTCTCCGGCGTTCAGGTTTTCCTCCTGACCCCCTCAGAGGAGCGACCCCCCCCAGCTGCTCTGAGACGAATGAAGGAAAGGACAGCAGTGGAGCTGAGGGTTTGAGATGAGCGGCAGCTTCCATTACGTGTTAAATGAGGGAGAGGGGGGAGCAGGAGCAGCAGGTAACAGCTCACCTGTCAGGGCCCCCGCGGCCCCCCCAGGAGCGCCGGAGGAGCTCCGGACAGGCTGATTCATGACCCGGCAGGCGGGGGCTCTCCAAACAGTTTAAGAACCGTGTCATCCTTTCTGTCTCTCCGCTCGGCCTCTTCAGCGTCTGACTCCACGCTCTTCCTGCCGCCGCTCGCTCTAAAGGACTTCCTGTGCGGCACGGCGCCTCCTGACCTCGCCGTTTCATCACAGACAGCAGCTCATGCTCTGTTAGCCCAGAAGAAACACGAGAAGTGAGACTTCATGTTACTGTGTTTTAGAGGATCCAGTGAGGTTTTTACCCAAATATAGTTCAGTTTGATAAATCCCAAACTCACAGTTCATGTGAGATGATACTCCACTCATGGACCACAAAACGTTCTAGATTTAGACAGAAGGGCCAGACCAGGAGCAGATGTGTGGCACATTTTGGAAATCCAGCTGATGAAAGGAAGAAAAATGTATAATCTGGTTCAAAACAAACTTTGACCTCGATTGAACATAATTGAATGTATTCTTAAAAACAGAAAGTTCTGTTTGGACTTTTGGAGAGTCGTACTGTGGATTTGAGAGGAGGAGGAGGAGGAAGAGGAGGGAGAGGAGGATGAGGAGGGAGAGGAGGATGAGGAGGAAGAGGAGAAAGAGGAAGAGGAGGGAGAGGAAG
>NC_050521.1:28842420-28842681 GCF_002922805.2 Oryzias melastigma | reverse complement strand
GTTCAAAACAAACTTTGACCTCGATTGAACATAATTGAATGTATTCTTAAAAACAGAAAGTTCTGTTTGGACTTCTGGAGAGTCGTACTGTGGATTTGAGAGGAGGAAGAGGAGGAAGAGGAGGAAGAGGAAGAGGAGGATGAGGAGGAAGAGGAAGAGGAGAAAGAGGAAGAGGAGGGAGAGGAAGAGGAGAAAGAGGAAGAGGAGGGAGAGGAAGAGGAGGATGAGGAGGATGAGGAGGAAGAGGAAGAGGAGGAAGAG
>NC_050521.1:28838585-28838986 GCF_002922805.2 Oryzias melastigma | reverse complement strand
GTAGACCATCAGCTGTAGACCATCATCTGTAGACCATCTGCTGTAGTCCATCTGCTGTAGACCATCATCTGTAGACCATCTGCTGTAGACCATCAGCTGTAGACCATAAGCTGTAGTCCATCTGCTGTACTCCATCAGCTGTAGTCCATCAGCTGTAGTCCATCAGCTGTAGTCCATCAGCTGTAGACCATCATCTGTAGACCATCATCTGTAGACCATCTGCTGTAGACCATAAGCTGTAGTCCATCTGCTATAGTCCATCTGCTGTAGACCATCAGCTGTAGACCATCAGTTGTAGACCACCAGCTGTAGTCCATCTGCATCAAGGTTCGATGTGTTCAGATGTTCTCCTGCAGATCTCAGTTGGAACCAGTTACTGTTGCTTTTCTATCAGCTGGAAC
>NC_050521.1:28838349-28838555 GCF_002922805.2 Oryzias melastigma | reverse complement strand
TGTAGACCATCAGCTGTAGACCATCAGCTGTAGACCATCAGCTGTAGACCACCAGCTGTAGACCACCATCTGTAGACCATCATCTGTAGACCATCATCTGTAGACCATCATCTATAGACCATCAGCTGTAGACCATCTGCATCAAGGTTCGATGTGTTCAGATGTTCTCCTGCAGATCTCAGTTGGAACCAGTTACTGTTGCTTTT
>NC_050521.1:28832559-28838321 GCF_002922805.2 Oryzias melastigma | reverse complement strand
TCTGTAGACCATCTGCTGTAGTCCATCTGCTGTAGACCATCAGCTGTAGACCATCAGCTGTAGACCATCATCTGCATCAAGGTTCGATGTGTTCAGATGTTGTCCTGCAGATCTCAGTTGGAACCAGTTACTGTTGCTTTTCTATCAGCTGGAACCGATCTGAACGTTCTCCTCTGACCTTGGAAATGAGCCTTAACGATCAGTTAGACAGGTGTGCCACATAAAGAGGCTGACGAGTATAAATTGCATCTATAGAGCAGATCAAAGGTTCATTTTACCTAAAGCTCTGATTTCAATGGATTAAGGTCAGGAAACGACGACTGGCTTTGATAACTAGCAGGTTTGGTTCTGGGGTTCATTCAGAGGAAACCGAGAATCAAACGGTCAAATGTGGCGCCCGTGGCCTCTCGGAGAGGAAGATCCGACCATGTAACCGTGGATCCGTCGTCGTGTCCAGCAGACAGAGGAAGCAGGGGGAGGAGCCGGCGGTAGTGAATCAGGATTGATTGCAGCGTAATGTCTGTGTCTCCGCTGAACGTGTTAATGTGCCGAGCTCCTCGAGTGGTTCGCCTTCAGACAAGCTGTTGTGTATTGATTTATGACATCGTCTCAGTCTAATTACTGGCGAGGGGAAGGAAGAAGCTTCTGAGTGGATCAAAAAAAGAAGTTAATTTCCTGTTTGTGCGGCTTTGATGTTGAGAAAATGTGAGTCTCGATTATAAGATCCACAAAAACCTTTGAATGTTCGTTACTGAAAAGATCCTTCATCTGGAAACAGACGTCCATGAAGGAGGAAATAGTCTGATCCCAGATTCTGCAAAGATTTACTGTGGAGGAACTCAAATCAGGAGATCAAAGGCAAAAAAGAGATAGAAAATGATGAAGATAAAAGAAACGGTTGACCAGCCAGGATCGAACACCTGGAGCTGCCACGCACGCCCAGGTTCCTGCTGACATCAGGGAAGGGGCGGAGCTTAAACAGGATCTGAAGGAGATGAGCTGAACAGATCTAATCACAGGTTCAAGGTGAGAAAATATGGAAAGAAAGGATTTTTCTGAATGAATTAAAAAATGAATAGTTTCTTAAAAATTCATTTTAGAAATTTACATTTCCTCAAAAGTGTAAAACTTCTACATTCTCTGAAGAAGAAGCTAATCTTTGTCTGATTATAAACTAGTGACCATGTGATCAAGAGGAAGAGAATTTATCCACATTGTAAACCAGATTGTGATCTGAACTGATCCTCCTGGTAAAAGAAAAGTATTTCATTGAGATTATCTGTGACTTTGCTGCTCTGCTCTCCAGGTTCCTCCTGGTTGATCATCTGCTGACATGAACAGAGGTGAAGGCGTGTCAGTCAGACAAACAGGAAGCGGTCTGTCATTCTGAGGTCTTTCCTTCCTGTGACTCAGAAACAACCTGGAGGACTTCCACGTGCGTCTCCACTCCTGTTCTGATCTGAACTTACAGATAATCTGTTTATCTTCTGGATGTGAAACAACGTAAACTTCCTGTTTGATCATCTCATCTTTCATATTTGATTCAGAGCATCGTTTTATGCAGAAACTCCACCAACCTCTGCAGAGCTTCTGCCTCACACGCCTGCAGGCGCAGTTCTTCATCTGCTCACTTCAAACAGCTTCAGGAAGACGCTTTAGTTTTCCTTTAACTGCGTTTTTCTGTTTCTCTGATTTGATGGAGATGAAAGACAATTGCTCATTTGTTTGGGATCTCTTGGTATTTTCTTTACATGACCGGAGTAACACGCGTGTTTCAAAACACGGGACACGGCGGAAGCAGCTGCTGAGTGGAAGGCTGATGTCTCAGGAGGCGGAGCCACAGAGGGAGGCGGAGCCACAGAGGGAGCCGAGCAGCCAGCAGCAGCCTCCAAACAAACGTTGATGAGGTTCAGCGTGGCGGACGGCGAGCTGCCCAAAGCTCAGGGCTGACCGCCGTCTTCAGTCTGGAAATAAACAGGAAAGTAAGGATTCTGCTGCTCCACCCGGAACCAGAACCGGTCACATGAGGAAGGGAAGTTAGTGAGGCGATTTGCATCTGTCCAAAACTGTTTGCTGCAGATTGTCTGGAGGAAACAAGGAAAAGAGGAAAACTTCTTCCTGTCGGAGAATTAAAGAAAAAGGGAATTAAATTTTTTTTTTCTTGAAGCAGCAAATCCTTTATGGTTAAATAAGTGACCAGAACAGTCATTCTTTCTCTCCACAACATGGATGTAATCAAAACATGGAGAACTTGATGAGGGTTCTGGAGGTCAAACAAATAAACAAACAATAATCGGTTAATAATTTAAAGTTTTCCTGACTTTTGTTGATGTTTGTGTCCAGAAAACAGAAATAAAGTCAGTGTTGGTGTCAGAGTCTTCAGATGGGAGGAGCTCCAGTTTGAACTCTTGAACGGCTCCTCTGTTTACGTCTGAAGGAGTTTCATTCCTTTTATTTCTTTAGCATCCTTCCATCCTCAGCATTGTAATTAATCTGCCTGACACGTGTTGCTGCACAGGTCCAAATAACAGGTTCTGTTCAGGATGAGACGGCTCCTGCTGGGCTCAGGAGGACCAGGAAGCAGCAGGTGTTTGTTAAAAAGAAACCATGTGGACTCAGCAGTTCATCTAACAGCACCCACGCATGTGGAGAGCAGACCGACGGAGAGTTCTGACCCGCTTCTGTTTGTGGAGAGCTGCTGAGAGCCGCTTCTGAACCCGGTCCGGGTCTGAGAGAGAAAAACCCGACTGTGGTTTTATTACAACAGAGGTGGAACAGGTACAGGAGCGCTCACAGGTCCACCAACCATCATCCAGTTCAGCTCAGACCAGTTCAGACCAGTTTAGTCCAGTTTAGTCCAGTTCAGTCCAGTTGTTAGAGCTTTCTGGCTGGAAAAATAACAATTGATGAACTTTTTTAAAGGACTTGATCAGAGAAAAGCTACTAGACTAGTTTATATCTGAGATAGTTGTAGTTTTGATGTTCTTTAGTCCATGTGTGAGTTCTCTACAGCTTTCCATAGATTCTAAAAAAGATTTTTTTAAAGAGAAATGGAGACAGTTGGTTTTTATGAAAGTGTTCAGTTTTCAAAGAAGAAAACAAATTTCATAAAATCCTGAAGCTGTTGCTGGTGTTTGTTTACTTGATAAAGTTACAGAGCTTGTCAGTGATGATGTCACAAAGACATGTCAGTGATGATGTCACACAGACATGTCTGTGATGATGTCACAGACATGTCTGTGATGATGTCACAGACATGTCAGTGATGATGTCACAGACTGGTCAGTGATGATGTCACAAAGACACGTCAGTGATGATGTCACAGACATGTCAGTGATGATGTCACAAAGACATCAAAGAATTTCCCAGACAGCTGAAGCTCTGACATCCTCTCCAGAGTCAATATAAAGAGGAGACACCAGCAGATCAGATTCGGAGCTCGTTAGCGAACACGTAAAAAATACTGTTGTGGGCGGGGCCAAAAGCTCCCAGACCTGCCCACATTCTGATCATCCACTTGCAGACAAACAGATCCATGAACGTCTTTGTTTCTCTGGTCTGAGCTGGAATCTGGATCAGAACCGTATGGCTGGATAGGAATGATATTGCTGCTGTTTTTGTTGCACTGCTAATGATAGATTAGAGGTCTGCAGGGCTGTGAGCTGGTGGGAAAACGTGGAAACAAAGGGATGATGGGAAATTAGGGCACGCTTTCTTCTGCTCCAACAGCCACAACTCATGTATATTTCTAAAGATGTCCAGCTGCTCTGCAGAAGCTATGTCCCAGAAAACAACAAGGGTTTTAGATTTCAGCTAAAAGCTGCATCATTATAATGAAAAGACCAGCAGGAACGCTTTATTACAGATCAGAAGATGAAGACTTTAAGGTTTATTCAGACATGTGGACTTGGTGTCTCCATCCCAGTTCAGTTTGGGTTCTGCAGCTGTCGGTCTCTGTCAGGAACCATAGAGGAGAACCCGTCAGAGCGGGTCTTTCCTTCAAGTCCTTCAGATCTGTGCTGTACTGGAGCTGGAGTTGCCTCCTGACATCACTCGTCTGCACGGAGGCTGGTCGTCACCTCCTGCCTCCAGGATCCTGGTGATGAGGAGGCTCCTCCTTCCTCCTGGTGGGGTCTAAACAGGCCGGACGATGATGATTGGAAGCGACCAGCCGAGCAGAGGGTTTGTGTCTTTGAACAGCTCCACACAGGAAGTGCAGGTCCTGATGACCCGTCAGCTCTGCTTTCCTCTGCTTGTTGCCTCTTTCGGCCGTCACGGGGAGTTCCTCCAGAACCGAGGATGTCAGCGGAGATAACCTGCTCCAAGTGCAGCTGATGTGCTGAGTCAGTCAGAAAATAGGATGATGTGGCTGCAGGAACATCTCCTCCGCCGCGGCGCTGAGGGAAGAGGAGGAACCCCAACCCGGCGGAGTCTCTGAGGAGTCGATGACATGATGGGACGACTCGTCTGCAGAGTGACAGCTGTGAATGCAGAGCTGTCAGGCGATCTGTCACAGCAGCCCCACTCTGGATGATGGCCGCTTTGATTCCCTCTGAGCTGAAATCACAACGCGTCACTCCCCGACTTACAGGTGTCATCAGCTGTTTGGTTGGAGGCAGATACAATTACAGTCACAGCAGCTGCTGGAGGGAGGAGCTCCAGGCAGGAGAGCCGTCTTTCTACTCCACTGACCTTCAATCAAGTGAATCTGAGGCCCTTTGTGTGAAGAAGGTTTGACTTCTGTCCATAAATGGTCATTTATTTGAGCAAATCCATAAATCCAAACAGAACTGGATCCAAACTGTTCATAGTGAGTTTGGTTTGTGGACAAGTTTAGGTGAATCCTGGATTCTGATTGGCTGCTGGGTGTCCATTAGAAGGTGATAATAGACACCAATAACACAGTTCAGGTCACAGAGTCTGAATTCCTCCTCCTGTCTTCATCTGCACCGACCCGAGTGTCTGAATGAGACACGAATGTCTTCCCAGTACGAGGATCACGTTTACCTCAAGTATCTGAGGTGTTTCAGTCTTTTCAGCAGCAGAGGTCCTCTTTCTTTCTCATATTGGTAGAAACTGTTGCTCTGCTTAATAATGTGGAACTTTAGTGGTTCTTCCTTTAATTGAAGTCACCTGGAAAACTAATGATCACAGGTGAGATCCTGTAAGGATCAGAGTTATCAGCGGATGTTTCTTCAATCAAAGTGATCTGGGAGGAAAATATTTGTGGACTTTGTTTCTTCAAAACAAACTTTAGCTTTATTTTCTAGACCAGAGATCCCCAAACTCCGGCCCGTGGGCCGTATCCGGCCCTCCTCCCCATTAGGCCCGGCCCTCAAACTGCTTTGGCTAAACTAGACATTTTTAGGCTAATTTGGAGTTTAGCTAAATATGTCAGATACATGCTAGCTGTTGGCTAATTTAAAATGTTTTAGCTTTAGTTTGTCTGTGAAAATTACAGAAATGAATTATTTAAAATTTGGTTATGTGTGGCTTCCAGGAAAACCATAAATCTTCACGTTGAGGCTGGGATTGTAACACTGTTTCTGTTAGCCCACAAACCGACCCGGACCCCCATCAGAGAAGAAAACTGTTATGGTGGCCCTCACAGGTAAAAGTAACAGAGCCAATTGGGCTCGTTCTCTACTGATCAAAACCTAAAGGAGCCGCATAGTATGACTTAAGCCTTTAGTATTTGTGACCTTCTTTCTTATTAAAATAATTAATATGAATTTTGTCTTTTAGTTTCACAGACAAAAGCA